>NC_133328.1:276231857-276531857 GCF_042186555.1 Aquarana catesbeiana | reverse complement strand
TGCGCTCTACGAATATACGCGGTCTAAACACACCCGAAAAACGTTCTCTCTTGCTTGCCTCATTGCAGAAAACCAAAACCCATATTGCGCTTATCCAAGAAACACACTTTAGATCAGATGCAATCCCCAAACTACAGAACATGCACTTTCCAACTGTATACCATGCAACCAATAATGAAGCTAAATCGAAAAGGGTATGCATCCTTATATCGAAGCACTGCCCACTCATCGTAACTGATATACAACAAGACCCTCAGGGTAGATTCCTTTTCATCAAAGGTTCTCTACACAAAAAAACATTAACCATCGCAAACCTATATGCTCCAAACACACAACAGGTGACCTTTTTTCGCAACACACTGCAACTTCTCACGACTTTTTGCGCAGGCACACTTATAGTAGGCGGTGACTTAAATATCCCTCTCAATCCTTCCCTCGATACCTCCAATGGTGCCTCATCTTCTACTTATAGGGCTCTACGTGCAATCAAAACACTATTTCGGGACTTACTATTACATGACACATGGCGCACGCTTTACCCAACCGGTAAAGACTTTACCTTCTTCTCCCCACCGCACTCCAAATACTCAAGAATAGACTACTTCTTTATCTCCCAAAATGACCTATCAATACTCCAGACATCTACAATTGAACCGATGATTCTCTCGGACCACAACCCCATCACTGTGACCCTTCACATTCCCACCGTAAGAAAACACTCTCACATATGGCGCTTGGACAACTCCCTTCTCGCAGACACTGAAATCTCGCACACCATCTCCCAACACCTTAATAACTATTTTTCAGAAAACGGACAGAGCGAGTCTTCTCCAGAAGTAGTCTGAGCTGCACATAAATGTGTTATAAGAGGAACGTTCCTGTCCCAGGCCACAAATAGAAACAGACAAAGAAAAGCGAGACTGGAGGAACTGACTAACCACATTTCCCAATTGGAACGGAAACACAAAGCATCTTTAGCCTCAGAAGCACTGGCTGAACTGACGCAATCGAGAAACGAACTCTTAGAAGAATTGCACAAAAACATTAAACGTAAATATATGCTTACACAAAAATGCTTCTATGAGTTTGGTAACAAGTCAGGGAAGCTGCTAGCTAGAGCGTTACAGGCTAAAAAAGTAGCCCACACTATACACTCAATTGTAGACCCTTCTGGTAAAAAACATGTCGCGTCAGAGGTCATAGTGAAACAATTTGTACGCTACTTCGCAGACCTATACAATCTTCGCACCCACCAAACGTCTCCCACCTTCGAGGACAGGAACACAGCAATTCAAACTTTCCTATCCCAATACTCACCCTCACTAGGGATGAGCCGAACACCCCCCTGTTCGGTTCGCACCAGAACATGCGAACAGGAAAAAAGTTCGTTCGAACATGCGAACACCGTTAAAGTCTATGGGACACGAACATGAATAATCAAAAGTGCTAATTTTAAAGGCTTATATGAAAGTTATTGTCATAAAAAGTGTTTGGGGACCTGGGTCCTGCCCCAGGGGACATGGATCAATACAAAAAAAAGTTTTAAAAACGGCCGTTTTTTCAGGAGCAGTGATTTTAATAATGCTTAAAGTCAAACAATAAAAGTGTAATATGTAATATGTAATTTCGTACCTGGGGGGTGTCTATAGTATGCCTGTAAAGGGGCGCATGTTTCCTGTGTTTAGAACAGTCTGACAGCAAAATGACATTTTGAAGGAAAAAACTCATTTAAAACTACTCGCGGCTATTGCATTGCCGACAATACACATAGAAGTTCATTGATAAAAACGGCATGGGAATTCCCCAAAGGGGAACCCCGAACCAAAATAAAAAAAAAAAAATGACGTGGGAGTCCTCCTAAATTCCATACCAGGCCCTTCAGGTCTGGTATGGATATTAAGGGGAACCCCGGCCAAAATTAAAAAAAAAAAAATGACGTGGGGTTCCCCCTAAATTCCATACCAGACCCTTCAGGTCTGGTATGGATTTTAAGGGGAACCCCGCGCCAAAAAAAAAAAAAAAAACGGCGTGGGGTCCCCCCAAAAATCCATACCAGACCCTTATCCGAGCACGCAACCTGGCAGGCCGCAGGAAAAGAGGGGGGGACGAGAGTGCGGCCCCCCTCCCTCCTGAACCGTACCAGGCCACATGCCCTCAACATTGGGAGGGTGCTTTGGGGTAGCCCCCCAAAACACCTTGTCCCCATGTTGATGAGGACAAGGGCCTCATCCCCACAACCCTGGCCGGTGGTTGTGGGGGTCTGCGGGCGGGGGGCTTATCGGAATCTGGAAGCCCCCTTTAACAAGGGGACCCCCAGATTCCGGCCCCCCCCCTGTGTGAAAAGGTAAGGGGGTACATAAGTACCCCTACCATTTCACGAAGAAAGTGTCAAAAATGTTAAAAATGACAAGAGACAGTTTTTGACAATTCCTTTATTTAAATGCTTCTTCTTTCTTCTATCTTCCTTCATCTTCTGGTTCTTCTGGTTCTTCTGGCTCTTCTGGTTCTTCCTCCGGCGTTCTCGTCCAGCATCTCCTCCGCGGCGTCTTCTGTCTTCTTCTCCTCGGGCCGCTCCGCACCCATGGCATGGGGGGGAGGCTCCCGCTCTTCTCTTCTTCTTTTCTTCTCCGGGCCGCTCCGCAATCCATGCTGACATGGAGGGAGGCTCCCGCTGTGTGACGGCGCTCCTCGTCTGACAGTTCTTAAATAACGGGGGGGCGGGGCCACCCGGTGACCCCGCCCCCTCTGACGCACGGTGACTTGACGGGACTTCCCTGTGGCATTCCCCGTGACGTCACAGGGAAGTCCCGTCAAGTCACCGTGCGTCAGAGGGGGGCGGGGTCACCGGGTGGCCCCGCCCCCCCCGTTATTTAAGAACTGTCAGACGAGGAGCGCCGTCACACAGCGGGAGCCTCCCTCCATGCCAGCATGGATTGCGGAGCGGCCCGGAGAAGAAAAGAAGAAGAGAAGAAGAGAAGAAGAGAAGAAGAGAAGAAAAGAAGAAGAGAAGAGCGGGAGCCTCCCCCCATGCCATGGGTGCGGAGCGGCCCGAGGAGAAGAAGATAGAAGACGCCGCGGAGGAGATGCTGGACGAGAACGCCGGAGGAAGAACCAGAAGAGCCAGAAGAACCAGAAGAACCAGAAGATGAAGGAAGATAGAAGAAAGAAGAAGCATTTAAATAAAGGAATTGTCAAAAACTGTCTCTTGTCATTTTTAACATTTTTGACACTTTCTTCGTGAAATGGTAGGGGTACTTATGTACCCCCTTACCATTTCACACAGGGGGGGGGGCCGGGATCTGGGGGTCACCTTGTTAAAGGGGGCTTCCAGATTCCGATAAGCCCTCCGCCCGCAGACCCCCACAACCACCGGCCAGGGTTGTGGGGATGAGGCCCTTGTCCTCATCAACATGGGGACAAGGTGTTTTGGGGGGCTACCCCAAAGCACCCTCCCAATGTTGAGGGCATGTGGCCTGGTACGGTTCAGGAGGGAGGGGGGGCCGCACTCTCGTCCCCCCCTCTTTTCCTGCGGCCTGCCAGGTTGCGTGCTCGGATAAGGGTCTGGTATGGATTTTTGGGGGGACCCCACGCCGTTTTTTTTTTTTTTTTTGGTGCGGGGTTCCCCTTAAAATCCATACCAGACCTGAAGGGTCTGGTATGGAATTTAGGGGGAACCCCACGTCATTTTTTTTTTTAAATTTTGGTCGGGGTTCCCCTTAATATCCATACCAGACCTGAAGGGCCTGGTATGGAATTTAGGGGGACTCCCACGTCATTTTTTTTTTTTAATTTTGGTTCGGGGTTCCCCTTTGGGGAATTCCCATGCCGTTTTTATCAATGAACTTCTATGTGTATTGTCGGCAATGCAATAGCCGCGAGTAGTTTTAAATGAGTTTTTTCCTTCAAAATGTCATTTTGCTGTCAGACTGTTCTAAACACAGGAAACATGCGCCCCTTTACAGGCACACTATAGACACCCCCCAGGTATGAAATTTAAAGGGATATTACACTTTTATTGATTGACTTTAAGCATTATTAAAATCACTGCTCCTGAAAAAACGGCCGTTTTTAAAACTTTTTTTTGCATTGATCCATGTCCCCTGGGGCAGGACCCAGGTCCCCAAACACTTTTTATGACAATAACTTGCATATTAGCCTTTAAAATTAGCACTTTTGATTTCTCCCATAGACTTTTAAAGGGTGTTCCGCGGCATTCGAATTTGCCGCGAACACCCCAAATTGTTCGCTGTTCGGTGAACTTGCGAACAGCCAATGTTCGAGTCGAACATGAGTTCGACTCGAACTCGAAGCTCATCCCTAACCCTCACCCCTCACAGCTGAAGAGGCTGCATCTCTAGATACCCCCTTGACGACGGAAGAGATAACATTGGCATTAAAACATATGAAACCGGGAAAAAGTCCTGGTCCAGATGGACTGTCGGTAGGTTACTATAAAACCTTCCCTGAAATACTGACACCCCACCTGGTCAGGGCCTTTAACAGCCTCACACCTACCTGTACAGCTTCCAAAGACATATTGGAGGCCCATATTACACTCATCCCCAAACCGGGAAAAGATAACAAGATAGTCTCTAATTACCGCCCCATTTCTCTACTAAATGTAGACGTCAAATTGTATGCCAAAGCCATAGCCAATCGTTTATTACCCCTGATTCCCAATTTAATTTCCACGGACCAAGTAGGTTTTGTCCCCGGTAGAGAAGCTAGGGACAACACATCCAAAGCTTTAAACGTACACCATTGGTTAACCTCCACCGCTACTCAGGGCTTCTTTCTATCCTTGGACGTGGAGAAGGCGTTCGACAGGGTGGTTTGGGACTTTATGGAAGCAACCCTACACTCTATAGGCCTTCCACCACGACTAATCAAAATGATTTTAACTCTCTATTCCTCTCCCACAGCCAAAGTAAGAGTGAATGGTGGCTTGTCGAATGCCTTCTCCATGTCCAACGGTACTAGACAGGGATGCCCCCTATCCCCCCCTGATTTTTATACTGACTATGGAACCCTTGCTTCGCAGAATTAGAAATAACCCAGATATTAAAGGCATTGAAATTAACCAAAAACAATATAAGGTAGCAGCATACGTGGACGATGTCCTACTCTTCCTCACAGAACCGACCACTACCATCCCAAACCTTCTCAGAGACTTTGCACTCTTCAAATCCCTCTCAAATTTACAAATAAACTTTTCTAAATCCAAAGCCCTCAACATATCGCTGACAAATGAGACAGTTACACAATGCAAACATAACTTTCCATTTGGTTGGGAAACACAGGCCATAACGTACCTAGGCATCAAAATCCCCGCCAAACTGACAGAAATATTCAGGCTAAACTTCTTACCTATCTTACAAACCATCCAGACTGACCTACAAAAGTGGCAAGCTGGGCCGTTTTCTTGGTTTGGAAGGAAAGCTATCTTAAAAATGAACATACTACCTAGGTTATTATACCTCCTCCAAACCATCCCTATACTGCTCCCACTCTCCTTCTTTGCTACATACAAAAGAATATGCAGGAAATTCATCTGGTTCTCCAAACAGCCCAGATTGAACTGGCACAGACTGACGACTCCCAAACTACAGGGAGGATTACAGGTACCGGACATACAAACCTATTACCGGGTCTGCCATCTAGTCAGAATTGTTGACTGGCACATACACAGCAAAGACAAAGAGTGGGTGCATATTGAAAATGATTTCACCCAGATCCCGTTAAAACTTCTACCATGGATTAACCCAAAACAAATTCCGAAAGAAGCCACATCAAATCCCCTAATTAACTCCACCCTCTTGAACTTTAAAGCGGCGTGCAAAATACTTCAGCTTCAACCCACACCAGGACCAATGACCCCTATAGAAGACAACCCAGACTTTACACCGGGAGTGTCTTTACTTCACCCAACGAATGACCCACAAAGACTCCGTCTCAAAACACAACAAATGTTCCATCAAGGAACCCTCTTGACGCACCAGGCTCTATCCGACAAATTCCCAGAATATCATATTCCTTTCTACAAATACCTGCAGATCCGTCACTTCCTTCATAGCCTCCAACCCAACGTAGATCTACACAGGGAACTCACACCTTTCGAAGTCTTATGCACCAGTCCTGAACCTCAAAGACACCTCATCTCAACCATTTATGCACTCTTTTTCACATCATACGACATCAAAGAGGATAAATTAATGAAACAATGGGAAACTGAACTGAACCTAGTCCTTACCCCTGATGAGTGGAGAAATGTACACAACCACATCCATAAAGGTTCAATCAATGTAGTGACGCAGGAATGCAGATTCAAAATTTATACGAAATGGTATAGGACTTCCGACAAAATTAACAAATTTCTACCAAACATATCTCCTAATTGTTGGAGATGTAACGCAGCCAGAGGCACACTCCTCCACATTTGGTGGGAATGTCCCCTCATTCAGACCTACGGGGCTGACATCCACCGCTTAATCACTCAAATAACGACATATTCCCCGGATTATACCCCGCCACAATACCTACTTCACCATACCTCCATTCCTCAACGTGTATACAAGAAGTCGCTAGTTCTACACCTCATTAATGCGGCAAACCTGTGCATCCCTGTTCATTGGAGAAGCACGTCCCCTCCCTCTATCCCAGAATGGATTCGGGGAGTGGACAGATTAGCTGAGATAGAAAATCTCATACATCGAACTTCTGACACGCCATCTAAATATAGAGAAACTTGGGCTTGTTGGGCTCATTTTAAAGAATCGCAACTGACGAACGTACAGGCCAATCTTTCAATCACTGATTCTGACGGCAATACAGGACCTCTCGTGAATGAGCACATGATTATATGAATATATGTCCAACCCTAACCCTCCGTCTTGCTCTCATTTCCCTCTCTCCCATTCATAACTCCCTGTCGAACCTATATAGTCTAATTATATATAACCCATGAAAGTTCCTGGCAAGACAGGAATCCCACCATATCCCACATCCCGAACCGACATGCCTCACGAGTGCACTAATATATACACCCTCACTGGGCACAGATAGAACCCATTAGGGGTGCCCAGGGGAGAGGGTTGAGCTACTATGGTGGGCAACAATGTATACTACACCTACCCCTTATTACTTTCCTACTTGGAATATGACTTACAACCTCATTATGTTAGTCACAATATCAACTTTATCATAATCTGTTTGGCCTACAAGGCAATTCCTGCTAATAACTAAAGGATTATTCATCGTCCTCCAAGGCCACTAAAAGAAATGCAAATAACCAATGTGTTAAATTACAATCCAGGATTCTTACTTTCTGTTCAACAACAATTCTTTAGCGATACCGTTATGTTCATTTTTTGAGATACATGTTGACTCTGGATTACATTCTCTTGTAACAATTGCCATTGTAATGAGTTATGTATATCTTTTAAAAACTCAATAAAATATTATAAAAAAAAAAAAACACTGTAGGACATTTAAAAAAAAAAAAAAAGGAATTGGTCCAGTGAGTGGTGTGTTTATTTACTACTTAATATTTTTGTAACTAGGGATACCCTTTACTAATGTGGTGATAAAGATATCTAGGGCCCCCTTTTTTAAGAGGGGGTTTCAGGTTCCAAAAATCCCCCTTACAGCCCACATTCACTAAGCCAGGGATGTGGAGAAAAGGCCCTTGTCCTTATCAACATAGGAACAAGGTGTTTTTCCGGGGGTCTTAGAAATGTGGCCCAGTATGGTTCAGGAAAAGACATGCTCACTCCCCACCCCCTCTTTTCTGGCCAGGCACGTTGCATACTGATAGAAGGGTATAGATTTTGGGGGGACCCACACAATTTTTTTGTTTGTTTGCTTGTTTTTTACAGGCTCATTAGTTATGTCATATTGGTATGGATTTTATGGGGGAAAAAAAGGTAATTCTTTTAAAGGTTCCCTTTAAAATAAGTCATCACATCATACATTGGGGGATTCCAGGTCATGTCATTAGCTAAATATGGTAAAGACAGGCATAAGACATGTACTGATGTTCACGTGCATAAATGGGCACATGTTTTCGGGCATGGGAGCCTAACTGCACATAGAAACAGGCACATCCACCACAGATACTTGTGTCTAGTGGCCTTTTAAACCTGGGCCCTGCATGGGATCATTCTTGGCCCTGCCTGTTTATGTCTGCAACCTACCTGTGTTACCGACCTCAAACTGGACTCTTGACCAAGATTTTGGCTATTGATTCTGTAGCTCATTGCCTGAACATTGTCAACCTCCTCTCATCTCTACCTTGGTTCCAGCTCATTATTTGGTGCCTTCCTGCCCTGCTGTTACTGAATTCAGCTTGTGGTCCTTGTGATCCAGCCATCAGACACCCAAACATCAGTGCTCCCAAGTTCTTTCCTGGTACCTGCACCCTTCCATTACCCTAGCTGTCCCTCTCTCAATTTCCAAGGTTGTTTGGATGAGAAATGTGCAAGAGGCCACCCTCATCATCTTGAGCGTTTAATATACATACAGTACATAACAATGTCATTTGCAGTGAGAATTCCATTGGGAGCAGATGTGTCTGTTGGTTGGCATGTTTTGTTTCAATGGGTCATCAAGATCACCATTCATTATGATTGATATAGATCAGTGGTTCTCAACCTCTCTAGTGCCATGACCTCTTAATAAAATTTCCCAAGTTGTGGAGACCCCCAACCGTAAAATTATTTTCATAGCATGGGTTGTCAGCACCCAAAGCAAGACAAGTAATTTGCGCCCCTAACCCATGGACATTTAGTGCTCCCTGAGTCCCTTCCACTCGCACAGTATTAAAACCCCTTATGGTACATTTTAGGATGTACCACTCTTTCTCTTTGTTCTCCTTTCTTTCGCTTTTATCTCTCTATATTATAACTTCTTGTTTTTTCCCCCCATCCCTCTTTCTAGTCATCTTTCTTGTTCTTTCTCTTATTATTTCTCTCCCTTTTTCTTTGTTCCTCCCCCTCTCCTCTCCCTTCCATGTATTCTATATTTTTATTCCTTCTCTTACTCCTTGGTGGGGGGAATGGGATGAGTGGCAATGTTGGCTGGGAGTTCAGATCAGCCAACTTAGGTGCTCTTCATCAAGGTCATCTGCTGATCTGAGAACTGCAGTGGGGAATTTTAATGGCAACTATAATCACAGGTAGTGTTACTCACTGTGTCTCCGACATTATGGTGTCTCGTAGCAGTGACACCTATGCCAAAATCAGGAGTTAGGGTCTCCTCCAGACGGCGGGGGCGGCTGCAGGCTCCAGGGACAGCCCTGCTGGGCAGCCACAAAAAGTCTGGGAGAGCGGTGCGGGTTTCAGAAACAGCCAAGAATTTGGTGACCCCTGGCAAATCATTTGACCCCCAGGTTGAGAACCACTGATCTAGATCTACATCACTGGATGACAAGACTGGTGATGGATGTACACCCCAAAACTTTTTTTTAAATAAAGAATATTTTCAAACATGTGGTGTGTTTATTTTCACTGTCACTTATTTTATTTATTTTTTTGTTGTTGATGAGAAGCTAGAGGTACTATGCACCCCTTATTCATTCTAATAGGGAACAGATGGATATCTGGGGCACCCTTCCAGATTCCAATAAATGTTCCCTCTCAGGCTTTCAGATTTACTGAGCCAGGGATGTAGGGAAGAGGTCCTAGTCCTCATCAACACGGAAAGGCAAGGTACTCTCCCAATGGTGAGGGGATGTGGCAAAAGAAGTGCATGAAAAAATGTCCAACTGACAAACCCTTATACAAAAAGGAACTGAGTGAACCAAATATGTGAAAAAATTGGTGCTCTTCAAGAGAATTGGGTGAACCAAATATAAGAGCACTTCAGTGCTTTTCAAAACACAAAGACTTTAATATCCCATCACCACATAGATTCACTCTTTACCAGATAGCAGTAGTTTCAAACATTGGATAATAATCCCACCATGCTCCAACAGACTGGGCTGTAAAAATGAACAAGATAACAGCGGTATCAGACATTGGACAGATTCTTCTTTCCCAGCTGAAGCCTATTATGGAGAAACTAGTCAGGTGGAGCCCATTGTGAGACATCTAACCGTTTGAGCTGGCTGGGGCAAACCACTGCTCTGTTTTTTATGTGCATTTATTTTTGTTGATGTTTGGTTGCCTTGATGTAAGTTTTTAGTGTGCTGTTTTAATAAACCCTTTTGTTGAAACATATTGCACTACAAGGCTATCCTCTTCTTCCTTTATGTGCTGGGATTTATCCTTGAGCTGCAAGATTGGATATCAGCTTTTCCAAAGATACCATGATTCCTGCATTCATTGAAAAACCGGGTCCACTTTTACAGCTTAAGGTGTTGGAGCCTGATGGGATCATTGTCCATTGTCTGATACCGTTGTTATCTGGAGTTTGGTTAGTTTTTACAGCCCAGTCTGTTGGAGCATGATGGGATTATTATCCAATGCTTGAAACTACTGCTATCTGGTAAAGATTGAATCTATGTGGTGATGGGATATTAAAGTCTTTGTGTTTTGAAGAGCACTGAAGTTCCCTCATATTTGGTTCACCCAATTCCCTTAAAGAGCACAGAATGTTTCACATATTTGGTTCACTCAGTTCCCTTTTGTATAAGGGTTTTCAGTTGGACATTTTTCATGCACATCTTTTTATGCACATTTATGAACTGAATCGTATATTTTTCACTTTATGAGTCATTTCATCCAATTTTTTAATTTATTTTTATACACTTGTTTTTGTAGGAGTGGACTTTATGCCCTTAAATTTTTGTCATGTGTATTTTTGCGCTGTGAATATTCTTATAGATTAGCGCACCTGTTTCTTTTAATTATCTATGCTTATGGTAGGGATTCGGATCTTTTAGGTTGCAGCTTTTCATTTTCCCTTTATATTTTCATTCATTTATTTATGTGTTTGATTTCTCCATTTCAATAGTCACACTTCCCTTCACCAGGAGAGTAGGATAAGCGCAGGATTTTAACCCTTTTTTTACATGGTTCAGAAAGTGGGTTGCAATGCTCTTTGCCCCTTCCTTTCCTGGTCAACCTGGCAGCATGCTCAAATAAGGGTCTGTGGGGATTTTGGGGGACCCTATGCTTTTTTTCTTGTGTTTTGCTTTAGGGTAACCATTAAAATCTATGCAAGACACCAATGGGATACCCATGTCAATATTTTTTTTGGGGGGGGGTCCCCTGAAAAATCTATACCGGACTCCTTTTTGGATAAAGGTTCTGCTATGGATTTTTTCAAATCCCCATGTTTTTTCTTCTTGAATTTTCAATTAACTTACATTATTTATTTACATAGGATTCTTTTTCTTAGAACAAGAAATATGGGATTTTTGTAGGGAGAATTAACGTCTGTTCACAGTAGGTACTAATACAACAAGTATTAAAAAATTGGATTTTTATTAAATGGAAAAAAGGAAAACAACAACAGAATATACATGAAAAATTGTTAATACAATAGACATCAAATGAGACCATCCAGTAATATGTTCAAATTATATTCATGCCTGTCAGCCAACATGTTTCGCAAACGACAAGTTGCTTCATCAGGGCATAGATCGGCATCATTAGTTCATTTAAACTACAAGAACAATAGATAGGTATACCATGGTTAGAAATGTATGGTGGTCATATACATACAGGTGTCATAAGGAGCATATAGCAATTCGTCTAAACATTTTGACTAGTAGTCTCACCTACTGGTCTAGGTCTGAGGTTAAAAGCATACTCCCCCGTTGCCAGGCATTGTCTGTTCTGCCAGCTGGTGCAAATACTCCGGGGGTGCCAGATCCCACCGGATATTGCCAATAGAGGAACTGGACCGCACAGTTGCAAGACAAGAATCTAATAAAATAAAATCAAAAATATATTGATACCACGTTGTTTATTAAAGCTAAAGCAATGCTATATATATAGTTTGTTCAAACGAATAATAAACACGACATCCGGTTAATATCGCTTGGCAACTATATAATGCAAACGGGTAAGATAGGTGCATGATCTTACATACCAAGACATAAGTCTTTGAACGTGTAATTATATAACAAGACATAAGTCTATTGACCGTGTAATTAGCAATATATTCCAAATACTACAAATAAAATATACTGCCTTTAGTGGTTGTACAAATATATCCTTAATCACATAATCCCGACATGGCATAACCTCTAACAGAGGACTGGAAAGAGGGGTTAATTAAATGTTGGAGTGTTAGCTGGTAAGTGTAGGGGTTAAGGCTGTATGGGAGTAACACACTTGCAAAGAAATACATAGATTTCGTATGCACCAGACCAGAGCCAGCAGCTCTATGATCTAGCATGGTTAGTCCGTGTCAGGAAGAGTGAGTCTCTTTCCAAACAAAGCAAAATGAAATGAAACAAATAAAGCTACCCCTCTCCTACATAGATGTAATCCTTCCCAAGACATTTTAAAGGGAAGAATGTGCATAAAAGTACAAATATCGAATGTCTTTCCTAGTGGTCATAAAGACCAGATAAAGGAATTAATACCTGCAATATGCTCTAGAGACGTGATTCCTGAGTCACAGAGTGTCTTCCTGTCAGCAAGGATGGGTCTGGCACGACTGCGTCTAAAGGCTCAGCGGCCGCTCCATCCTTTATACGGTCCCACCGGAAGTAAACAGGCCAGTGACGGCCTCCGGCATCACTTCCGGTCCGGACGTCCCCACACTTAATGCGCGCGCATCACGCAAAGCGGAAATGAGTCACCGCTCCTGGCGGATGCGCGCGCATTGCCCACAGCACCTACAGGAGTGAGGGCAAAGGGGGGCGGACACAAGAGAAGATTCCGCCCCAGTGCGCCGGGACGTCCAAGTCCCCCTATCTATCGCAAGAGCAACAGCAAGGCACCTGACTAGTCCAGCAAGGAGGAAGTTTCGTTTTTGCTTAGTCCCGCAAATGACTAAGTAAACGTACATCTTAGAGCCAAAATAATTAAATAGTGAAAAATAGAAAAATAAAGATAAAAATAAGAATACAACATTCATATTTTAATGGTGAGGATAACCCATAGGAAATACAATGGGGCATTTACCCATGCAGGGATCTTTTTCCCTCCAGACCAAACAGGTATGCATGGGTGTGCCTAAACACAGCGAATGAATAATATCATATTGTTAATTTACGGCAAACAATTTATTTGATATTGTGCAGAGGGGGAAGAAAAAAAAAAAAAAAAAAAAAATATCCCCCAGTAAATAACCTATATGTCTGGGTCATCCATAGAGGGTTGAAAAAGGGGGGGGGGAGGGAAGGAGAAAAGGGAGGGGAGAGGGGGGGGGGAAAGGGACAAGGAAGAACCGGGAAAAGACATGAGGCATATAGCACATGTGGGAAATAGGAACAGAGGGAGATTGGGAGGATCACCACTGAAGCCCATATCAAAATACTACAGAAATGGTTTATAAGAGAGTGCTGTATTGATGCCAGGCGGATAGGTAGCCTGTTGGTCAAAAATCCATCTTGCCTCCCTCTGAAGTATCCGTTTATCTACATTGCCTCCCCTCTCGAAGTCAGATATGACCTCTAGAGCAAAGAAGGAAACATAGCTGGGGTCAAAACTATGATGAAGGCCAATGTGCTTACAAATAGGGGTATACAGCAGTCCGGCATCCAGATAATACAGATGATCCTGGATCCTCTTAGCGAAAGGGCGTTTGGTTTTGCCAATGTAGAAGGCTCCACAACGGCATGTGGCAAGATAAACAATGCCCGTTGTGGAGCAGTCCGCATAGCCTTTTAACTTATGAAAACCTCCCCTTGGGAGGGGGCACCCTATGCCTTCACTGATCCACGGGCAAAATTCGCAATGTCCACATTTGAAGGTACCATTTCCGCCCTCTGCTCCCAATAAGGGTGTTGCAGATTGAAGGTGACTATGCACTAACGTATCCCGGATAGACTTTGATTTTCTATATGTAATCTGCGGTACGTTAGCTACATATTTTGAAACTATCGGGTCTTCAGATAAAAAATGCCAGTTTTCACCAATAAGATTCCGGATCGTTTGTTGATGGGTCGTGAAAGTAGTGATAAGTTTTATAATAGATTGGGAATCACATACTTTAGGTTTGAACAAGAGAGTCTCACGTAAATTTGATTTGGCTCGTTTGTAGGCCCTTTTAAGAATTTTCTTACTATAGCCCCTATCACGTAACCTCCTAAAAAGGGCTTTCGCTTCTCTCTAAAAATCTTCATTTTTTGCACAATTCCTGCGCAACCGCAGGTATTGGCTATAGGGTATGCTACGTACAAGCGTGCGGGGATGAGAGCTGGAGAAATGCAATATGGTATTCCCCGCCGTCTCCTTCCTATATAATGTGCTGAATACAGAACCATCTTCTTGCAGGACAAGGCGCAGATCCAAAAAAGGAATGGAATGGGCATCTGATTGGATCGTAAACTTCAAATTGAAGTTATTTTGGGACAAAAACTCCATAAAGTCTGACAGTAGACCAACTGAACCTGTCCAGATGAGGAGGACATCGTCGATGTACCTCCGCCAAAGAAGAATGTGGCGGAGATACATCGAGGCCTCCTCACTGGAAAAGAGAGTGCGTTACATTATTTATTTGTTTATTTATTTGTTTATTTTTCTTTCACTTTGTATTTATTAAATAAATAAATAAAACGTTTTTTATACAAAGGGTACATTTTGACACAGAAATAGAATGATTTCTTTGCAGTTTTCCAAAGGACAAAAGCAATAAACAGCATCATATACCACACTGTCTCACAGAACCGGTTGCTATTGAATGGGGAGGGAAAGGGAATACATTGGCAAGTAAAGTAAGGGACACCCAAGTGAAAAATGTTGGGGTGATATCATGGGATGACCAAAGAGATAACCCCCTCCAAGGCTTATACCTTCCAGAATCCTGAAGCAGTTTGTGAAATAAAATCTTTGCAATATTGCACCATCCTACTCTTTAAAAAAATTAAGGCAAACAGCCTTCACTGCTGGAGAGAGCAAAAAAAGGAAAAATCCAACAGAATAGAAACTGGAATTAAGAGGAGAAAAGGAGAGAGAAGAGAGAGAGAGAGAGAGAGAGAGAGAGACAAGGCAAAAGAGGGGTTGAGGAAATAATAGGGGGGGGAGGGGGATGGGAAATCAGGAGAAAGAGGAGGGAAACCAAAACAAGTATGCTCTAGGCTCAATGCTGCCATCAGATATCTAAGAAGTGGGTTGTTAGTGAAGAAGGCACAAAATGATCCAAACAGGGCTGCCAGGTACGTAAAAATAGGTCATGGGAATCATTAAGAGTCACTCATTTTGATTTATGAGTGTGCCTTGTATGCTATTCTTAACCTTATCAAAGTGAAGCACTGGAGTTTTCCACAAACTTGCTATGGTTTGTTTAGTAGCCATAAAGATATGCGTGATTAGTGTATGCTCCTGGCACAAGATATTTGGGATTAGTTGATGAAAAAGTGCTTCCCATGGGATTTTCTGCAAGTTAATGTGGGGGATCGTATTGATCATTGTGTACACCTGAATCCACAGCCTCTTAACTTTTGGACAAGTCCACCCAATCATGTCGCTTTGGTCCAGGCACCCCCTGAAACAGGTGGGTGGATAGGTTGGAAGACATCGAGCAATCCTAGCTGGGGTGTAATACAACATAGTCTGTACCTTTTATATGAGTTCTCCATAGCCAAAACATTGCAAGAAGATTTATGAAGCATCTCTCCTCTCTGAGTCGGATATAGAGTGTGATTCTCTAAGCTTTTGAAAGGATTGAATACCCTGTGTGATTAGAAGAGAATGAACAGTCGTACATTTATTCAGTTGCCACCAATGATAATCCTGTGGGCTCTCCAGTCCTGGTGGGAAAAGAGGACAGGTAAAGAGAGCCCACAGGAGGTGTGGAGAAATCGGCCCTGCAGAATATTTGACAGAGTCCCAAAATGCCAGCGTATGTGTCAAAACTGGATTGAGTCCCTTCAGGCAAAACAAAAGAGGTTATTTGTTTATTTTTTTATTGGTTGAACTAAATCAGGCATGTCCAAAGTCCAGCCCGTGGGCCAATTGCGGCCCACGTACCAATTTAATATGAATGTAATATGGATATATATATCTTTTGTGGCCCCCAGGGCTACAAAAGATATATACCGTATTTATCCACGCTGCCTGGGAGGGGACAGGGAGGGGGCAGGATGAGTGCCATCAGATTACATACAAGAGAATTTCCTGTTTACTCGGCGGCGTCTGTAATAGGAAGTCCTGTCTCCTTGGCTTGCATTGAATGACTGTTCTGTCTATAAGCGGCGCGACTTTGTATTAAAGAGGCCGCCAGTGAACAGGAGATTCTCCTGTCTGTAATTATTATTATTATACAGGATTTATATAGCGCCAACAGTTTACGCAGCACTTTACAGCATTAGGGAGGACAGTACAAGTACAATCCAATTCAATACAGGAGGAATCAGAGGGCCCTGCTCATTAGAGCTTACAATCTAGGAGGGAGGGTCAAGTTATACAAAAGGGTAATAGCTGTGGGGGATGAGCTAATGGAGAAAATAGTGCAGTTGTTAGATGGAGGCAGGATAGGCTTCTCTGAAGAGGAAAGTTATCAGGGATTGCCTAAATGTGGATAAATTTGGAGACAGTCTGACAGATTGGGGTAGGGAATTCCAGAGGATGGGTGAGGCTCGGGAGAAGTCCTGGAGGCGGATATGGGAGGAGGTGATGAGGGAGCTAGAGAGCAGGAGGTCCTGGGAGGAACGGAGACGGTGATTAGGTTGGTATTTTGAGACTAGGCTAGTGATGTAGCTGGGGGCAGAGTTGTGGATGGCTTTGTAACTTATTGTTAGTATTTTTAATTTAATTTGTTGGGCGAGTGGCAGCCAATGGCGGGATTGGCAGAGGGGGGTAGCAGACACTGAGTGGTTTGTAAGGTGGATGAGTCTGGCAGTAGAATTCATGATGGACTGAAGGGGGATAGTCTATTTAAAGGTAAGCCAATGAGGAGGGAGTTGCAGTAGACGAGGCGAGAGATAACCAGGGAGTAAATCAGGAGCTTTGTGGTTTTGTTGGTTAGAAAGGGAAGTAGTTTAGAGATGTTGTGGAGGTTGAGGTGGCAAGCTTTGGAAAGTGATTGGATGTGGGGCCGAAAGGAGAGTTCAGAATCCAGGATAACACCTAGTACCCTGACATGTGGGGACGGGTGGATGGTTGTGCCATTGCTCTTGACAGACAAGTCAGGGGAAGGGAGGAAATATTATAAGCTTTGTTTTGAACAAGTTGAGTTTGAGGAAGTGGTGTGACATCCATACAGATATGTCGGTTAGTAAGTTAGTGATGCGTGAGGAGACTGATGGAGTGAGTTGAGGGGTGGAGAGATAGATTTGTGTGTCTTCAGCGTAGAAATGATATTGAAAGCCGTGAGAGGCTATCAGCTAAACCAGGGAAGAGGTGTAGATTAAAAATAAAAGAGGTCCAAGAACAGAACCTTGGGGGACCCCGACAGAGAAGGGAAGAGGAGTGGAGGAAGTAGAATTGTAAGTGACACTGAAGGTGCATGGGGATAGGTAGGATGAGAGCCACTGAAGAGCACAGTCACGGAGACCAAGGGAGTAAAGTTTTTTGAGGAGGAGGGGGTGGTCAACCGTGTCAAAGGCAGCTGAAAGATCCAGAAGTAGGAGTACAGAATAGTGTCTGTTGGTTTTTGCAGTTAGTAGGTCATTTGTGAGTTTTAAAAGAGCAGTTTCTGTGGAGTGTTGAGGGCGAAATCCAGATTGAAGGGGATCAAGAAGGTTGTTTTTAATGAGGTGGTCACTCAGTTGGTTGTAAACCAGGCGTTCAAGGAGTTTAGAGGAAAAGGGGAGCAAGGAGATAGGGCGTGGGTTGTTAAGATTGGTAGGGTCCAAGGACTGCTTTTTAAGTATGGGGGTGACCAGTGCATGTTTTAGAGCATTGGGGAAGACGCCAGAGGTGAGGGAGAGATTGAAGATGTGGGTTAGAGAGTGTAGGATGGAGTCAGAGGGCGACCCTAGCATATGAGAGGGAATAGGGTCCAGGGGACAGGTGGTTAGGTGGGCGATAGAAAGGAGTTTAGCAACTTCGTCTGTAGTAGCAGATTTGAATAGGGGGAGTGTCAGTTGCACCTGTTGATATGGGGTCTTAGCTGGGGGAGATACCTGTAGAGCGGAGATTTCATCGCAGATTGTATCAATCTTGTTTTTGAAGTGATTAGCGATCTCCTGGACAGTGAGTGAGTCAGTGGGTGGAGGCGGTGGAGGACAAAGTAGAGAGTTGAAGGTAGAGAAGAGTTTACGGGGACTAGATGAGAAGGTGTTAATAAGAGCTGTAAAATAGGTTTGCTTGGCAGTGTGGAGGCAAGAATAGTATGTTTGCAGGGCAGATTTGTATTGGTTGAAGTCTTTGAGAGACTTAGTTTGTGCCGCAGATGCTCAAGAGCGCGACTATGTTTTTTGAGAATTTTAGTGTCATCTGTTTGCCAGGGTTGTAGGGGTCGAGGCCTGATTCTGCAAGTAGTGAGGGGAGCGAGCTTGTCCAGGGTGGAGGACAGGGATTTATTGTAGATGGACATGGCTTGGTTGGGGCAGGACAGGGGAGAGATTTTATCATAGAGGTGGTCAGTAGCAGAATAGAGTAGAGAGGAGTTGAAGTTGCGAAACTTTCTACGGGTGATGGTTAGGCGATTGGAGGGAAAGATGGTGGAAGACAGGGGGAGGGAGAAACTAATAAGGTGATGGTCGGAGAGAGGAAAAGGATTGTTTGAGAAGTTGTATGGAGTGCATAGGTAGGAGAATACAAGGTCAAGGGTGTTGCCATCAGAGTGAGTAGAAGCCTGTACCCATTGTTGTAGGTCAAATGAAGAGGTTAGACTAAGAAGTTTAGAAGTAGCAGGAGTGTTTGTATTAGCAGGGATGTTAAAATCACCAAGAAGGATTGTGGGAATTTCTGAAGAGAGGAAGTAGGGTAGCCAGGCAGAAAACTCATCAAGGAAAGTTGATAATGGTCCAGGGGGCTGGTAGATCACAGCAATTTTTAGGGAAGTAGGAGAGAATAGACGTATACAGTGGGCTTCAAATGATGAGAGAGAAAAAGAGGGAGGAGAGTGAATAACCTGTCCGCGCTCGTCCCACCCCCCTCCCTGGTAAGGCTGTGTTCATAGTAAGGCTGCATTCATGGCAATGGTGAGGCTGCATTCATGGAAATGGTAAGGCTGCATTCATGGCACTTGTGAGGCTGCATTCAGGGAACTTGTGAGGCTGCATTCATGGCAATGGTGAGGCTGCATTCATGGCAATGGTAAGTCTGCATTGATTGCAACACTAATAGGGCGTACACACGGTCGGACTTTGTTCGGACATTCCGACAACAAAATCCTAGGATTTTTTCAGACGGATGTTGGCTCAAACTTGTTTTGCCTACACACGGTCGCACAAAGTTGTCGGAATTTCCGATCAACAACCACGCGGTCACGCACACCACGTACGACGAGACTAGAAAAGGCCGGTTCAGAACCAAGCGCGGCACCCTTTGGGCTCCTTTTGCTAATCTCGTGTTAGTAAAAGTTTGGTGAGAGACGATTCGCGCTTTTTCAGACTCGTGGCTTTCAGATCGTTTTCTGCCGTTCAGTTTGTGCTTGTGGGTTTGTATCTGCTCTTCAGTGCGTGCAGCAAGTTCCGCGTGACTTTAGGTAGTCATTGTATTCTTGTTCGTTCGTTACTGGTTTTCAGGTCGCTCTTCACAGGCCTTGCTGTTCTTCAGTGCGTTCTGTTACTTCGTTCTGAGCAGCCGACCGTTTTCTAGCCATGTTTCTTATGCGTACTCCTCGTAGAGTTGCTGTGCGGGGGCTTGGTGTTGGGGTCCTGACCTTGACACAAGTCCAGTCCATGAACAGGGTGAGGAGGAGTTCATGGACCAAGAATTGGTTGCTTCAGCGTGACCAGTTCTCTCATATGCCTTTGCTCCGTGAGATCCGTGAGAATAATCCTGATGATTTCAGGAACTTTCTCAGGATGACGGACCCCGTGTTTCACCGTCTGTTGGCTTCTCTGACCCCCTATATTAGCAGGCAGGGTACCTGCATGAGGCAAGCCATCACTCCGGAGCAGAGGTTGGTCGCTACCTTGCGATATTTGGCGACAGGGAGAAGCCTGCAGGACCTCAAGTTCTCAACAGGCATCTCCCCCCAGGCTCTGGGTATCATCATCCCAGAGACCTGTTCTGCCATCATCCAGGTCCTGCAGAAGGAGTATGTGAAGGTAAGATTTTTATCCTTTTATATCACATTTTATTGTATTGAATGTTTGCTAATATATTGTATTTCTTTCCTCATTCCCTAATTACCATGATTGTAATATGCTGTGAATGTCCCCTTTGTCCTCATGCATGCTGGATTTTTATGTAATTATTATTTTATGTCCTTCATACATATTTTCCCTTCAATAACCTCTCCAGCATGGTGTCTCCTGCCCTATATTCACCTCATGTAGTCACTTAACAGTGTATTTTATCAGCTCCATAGTAGTGCTTTACCCCAAACACCCCCTAAAATGTTTGGAAATTTTATTTTTTATTTAAATTCAGGCAGAGTGCCAGAGGCTTTTTTTGTGGTGTCCCCAAATTTTTTGTAACCCTCCCTCCCCCAACTGCTAAGTCAGCTAATGCCAATTCTCTATCCTCAATGATCTATCTGCTGACTTTGCCAAACCCATACACACTATACCCATCTCTTTACTGGTCAGATTTATGGATGAATTCCCCAAAGCATGTAGTGCAAGGGCCTGCCTGTATACTTTCCAATGGTACTGTTTAAAGTTTTTGTATCCTATTATTATCTTGATAGGTAATAGCAGAATGTTCAAATGTCCTCAAATGTGTACAGTGTGTATTTATATCTTTGTATTATGACACTTCTTACCTGTCCAGTGGGCTGCCAATAGTGTAACTAAGGAGGGTCTGTTCCAAGTAATACCCTGTATTTAGGCATTCATCTCTCAATGAAGTGAAGAGGGTTACCTGTCCAAGAGTTCCCCCCCTATAATGTTAGAAATGGCCCATGAGGGGGGGAGGGGGAATATGATAGGTGTACCTTATACTTTGCTGTTGTTAAATTCCCCTTAATAAATGCTATCTGGAGGTTGCCCCATAATGTTTGTGTATAATCTGCTTGCCATGTTTCTGTGAAAAAATAGTAATGTTTATTGTTTTTTCCTCAACAGTTTCCTTCAACGCCACAGGAATGGCAGACTGTGGCCTCCCACTTTGCCCAGCGGTGGGACTTTCCTAACTGCACAGGGGCAATTGATGGGAAACACGTCCACATCGTCCCACCACCCAACTCGGGGTCGTACTATTATAATTACAAGGGGTTTAATAGTATAGTGATGTTGGCGGTGGTGTCGGCTAATTACGAGTTCTTGTATGTGGACGTGGGGAAGAATGGCCGGATGTCCGATGGTGGAGTCATCGCCCAGACGGAGTTCTACAGGTGTCTCCAGAATGGCAGCTTGGACTTGCCACCTCCAGAGGACAATGTTGAAGGTCTCCCATTTGTGTTCGTTGCTGATGAAGCATTTGCGCTGGGGGGCCACCTGATGCGGCCATTCCCGATGAGGACCATCACCCCGGAACAGAGGGTTTTTAATTACCGGCTGGCCAGAGCCCGAAGAGTGGTGGAGAACACATTTGGAATCCTGGCCAGCCGGTTCCGATTATTTCTGACACCCATCCATATGGCGGAGTATAAACTGAACCATATAATACTTGCCTGCTGTGTTCTCCATAATTTTTTAAGAAAACATTCAGCCAACTATGCTGGCTCAGTTGGGCCTGAGGCCGGAATCCCAAATCCATCAACAATGACGGTGCTTGAAAGTGGCCGTCCTGGCTTGCCCTCCCTGAGTGCCCGTGATGTCCGGTTACGATACCTGGAGTTCTTTGCGGGTAGGGGGGCTATCAATATGCCAGACAATCTGTGAAACCTTTTTCAAATAAAAAACAACCAAAAGAAATTCTTTGTGGACATTTACTGCTTGTGTTTGTTTTAGCTGACCCTGACAGAAATGTGTTGAGTGCAGAAAATGTCGTGATTGGGTAACCTTATAAAAAACAGTGTTGGCTGGTACTTCCTAAATGCTAAAACACATTTCACTACAAGTGCACTTGCAACTGCACTGAACCTGCACTTGTAGTGCAAAGTGGATTTGCCCTTAGGAAATAACCCCCATTTTTGCATAAAACAGCAATTACATCACCCCAAAAGTGTTGTAGTGTTGAGACAATAATCCACACATTCTTGAGTAAGCCACTTTTTTATACCTGCACAATCACATGTGCATTTACGAAAGACTTTTAAAACAAACCAACATGTTTGTTGTATAACAATTTTTGCAGTAGCATTATCAAAAATCGAAATATCCATTTCAGATAAAACAGGCCTGTGTAAAACCAACAAGAAAGCCAAAAAACTTGAACTTACAAAGTTCACATATGGTAAAACCTGAAGGCTATATCAGACATCAGTATTTAGGAACTGGGTTTGATATAGCGTTCAGATGGGGGGAAATCACCCCTGGAAAAGCCAAATTTGGAAGATGCACACCAAGTTCAGAATGTCAACATGTGCTATCTGCCATCAGGGGGGATCAAGGGACGTGTTTTGGGGGAGCAAGCCCTTCCTCAACGCGACTTTATAATTGAGGAAGGGGTTGCACCCCCAAAACGCGTCCATTGATCTCCCGTGATGGCAGATAGCACATGTTGGCACACTGTGTGCATCCTCCAAATTTGGCTTTTTTAAACATTGAAAAAATTTTTGGAAGATTGGACCACAATAAAACAGGTGATTTTTTGGGGTTTAAATTCGCCCCAAAACATCAATGATGTTATTATTTTTTTTAATAACATCACTGATTTGTTGCTGTATGTTGTGCAATTCGAGATTACACCCCATGATCTCCCCGATCAGTATCTGGGCACTTTCAGATGTGAAACGTTCTAATTCCCTCACATCACGATCACCTAAAAAGAGATAAAGAACAAAAAAAAAGGTCTCAAAAATCTGCCAACATCCATCTCTTTTACCTGAGCCTGTGGTCGCAGACACTCACCTGTTGTGGTGCCAATCTCCACCACATCTTCTTCTTCCTCCTGCTCTTCTTCTTGTGTTGGTGGTATTTCACCTTCTTCCATAGGTGGGGGGTCTGTGTTCTCCTGGGATGAGGGGTGTCCTCCGAGTCTTTTCTCCCCTATGTAAAACAAAAATGGTATACTTAGCACACAGATATTTGATGGCAGAACTAGAAATAGGAAACATTGCTTGGAAGTGGGGTACAATTGTCTTTTTTAGCCGAGTTCAAAGATGTATATTTTTTAGTGGCCTTTGTCAAGCTGCAATACTTTACCTGTTTGGTACAAGCTTCACAGATGTAGCCCCCCCTATAGTATACACTGGAGCACCTGTGTGGCCCCCTAATAAAAATGGTGTTCTGGGGTCCCACACTAGTGCTCCAGTGTCCAGATGTGAAAACAGCTGCTCAGTGTCCTCTCCTTACACACAATCTAGTTGGCATTTCATTCTAGTAACAAACCCATCTACACAAACAAATATTTGGCATCCAAGTAGGCCCCAAAAAATGTGTGAAAATGCATATGGCCTAAACAATGGTGTTCTAGAGGCCGAAAGAAAAATGTTTGATACGAACGAATAATGGGCCCATGAACATTAAAGTTGCCCTTTTAAACGTTGCAATTAATAAAAGCATATGGAGCAGAACGAACGGAATAAAGACAGAAAGAATAGGAACACAGCACAACTACTTACTTTTTTGCAGCACTCTCCGGATCTTTCGGTACTGCTCTGGCTCTCTCAACTTCAGGTCCGACCACCGCTTCCTGAGCTGATCTTTAGATCTTCGTACCCCGAAATTCCTGTGAAGGCTTTTGACCACTTTCGCCATGATCTTGGCCTTTCTGATGTTGGGGTTGAGGTAAGGCCCATATTTTCCGTCATAGTAGGACTTCGTCATGATGTCGACCATCTCCAACATCTCCCCAAACGACATATTTGTGGCCTTAAAACGTCTCCTTCTGGATCGGGACGTGCCTGGATCCGGGCTTTCCTCCTCCTCCTCCTCGTTGCTAGAATTAGCATGCACCTGCTGTAACTCCGCCATCATGCTCTTCACCCACTGCGCCGAACGAAAAGGGGCGGGGAATAGACTAGAAAGAACGTCAGGGGCGGGCGGAGTTACACGCATGCGCATGGTGTATAAAGCGTAACACGCGTGCGTATTACGTACGATCTGTGAGCGGAGGAAGGAGCATTGGACGCGCCGATCGTAAGAACGAAGGTAAGAGACAAACTTGTGCCTATACTGCTTCTAGATTGAGGCCTATATTGTAACAAGATTAGGAGAGTTTTGTGTGACATTAGGCTTTGTCTTGTGTTGTGTCTTCCAGTGAACATGGATATCTTAATGAAAGACAATGACTTCATGTCAGTATTCGTAGAGATGCTAAGTGAGCTGCCCTGTCTGTGGGAGATTACCCACCCCCATTTCAAGAACCAAGCAAAGAGGAAGGGAGCACTGGAGCAATTGTGTGAAATTGTGAAGCAGGTGATCCCCACGGCAGACATCACATATTTAAAGATTTTCATTGGTGGCCTGAGGAGCACATATCTGAGGGAGCGCAAGAAAGTCCAGGATTCGCAGAGATCCGGAGCAGCAGATGACATCTATGTCCCCAGGATGTTGTACTACGACAGGCTGCACTTTCTGGCAGGCCAGACTAAACCCAGGTCATCCCTCTCCAGTCTTCCTTCCACGCTTCCTTCCCCCCCGGCTGAGGCTTCTGACGCCCAACCTGGGCCTTCCAGGCAACATGTGGAGGAGCCCAGATTGAGCCAGGTATAGCATTCCTCTAAATATTGCTGGTTGTCCAATCAATGATGTTAACTAGATGTTAGTTGGGAGTACTAATTTAGGATTGTGATTGATGAAGCAAAAACTAAAACCATGTCCCTTTTTCATACACAGGGAAGTCTCAGCCAGGAGGTGGCCGGGCCGAGCCGGCTGGCTGATCTGCAGGTCCCTCCACCCCCCCTGAAAACAGAAAGTGGCAGTAGGAGGAGTACCCTAGAGGAGGCTGCTATAGCATTCTTTTGGAGGGCTACAGAGGTCCTGGGAGCACCACACACCATGGAGGAGAACATTGCTGCCTTCATAGCCTATAAAATGCAGAGGATGGAGGAGGGCCAAAAAGTCTTGTGTGAGGCCCTCATATCGGAGGCTCTGGAGAAAGGTATGAGGGGCCAAATTACACCTCACACACAGCTTTGGGATGGTCCTCCTCCTCCTCCTCCCTCTCCTCCAGGTCCTCCCAGTCCTCCTCCAGGTCCCCCCAGTCCTTCTCCAGGTCCCCCCAGTCCTCCTCCTCCTCCAGGTCCTACTCCTCCTCCTGCCACATCTCCAACTGCACAGCCACAGCCCGGAAGGAAGCGTGGAAGGAAGACCAGACAGTGATTGCCCTGGGTTCAGTCTGGTCGGCCAAAAGATGCAGCCTCTTGTGGTACCACAGCCTGGGGACACAGATGTCATCTGCTGCTATCCGGATCTCTGCGAATTCTGGACCAGACTGCCCTCCCTTACATATGGACTCCTCAGGCCACCAATTTTGATGTTCAAGAATTGATGTCTGCCGTGGGGGTCCCAGGCTTCGCTAATTTCTCCTGTTGATCCAGTGTTGCCTTCCTCTTTGTTTGGTTCTGATCCCTTAATAAAGGATTTTTGTTTTGAATTATACTCTCCTATGTGTTTGACTTCAAAAATGACAGTTGGTTTGTGAGGATTCAGGTACATTTCAAATATACAATGTGAAATGAACAAGGGACACCAACACCAAACAATCTCCTGGAGATTAAATAATAAAAGATATCAATGGTGTTGGGGTAACTTGACACACAAAACACACACAAAAATATTCGGGAGTAAAAATAAAAATAACATTGAACAAAGATCAGCCTTGGAAAAAATCCAAACATTAAAGAAAAAAAAGGCTTAAAATCAAAAAAAAAAAAAAAATAAATAAATATAAAACTGTCAGATGTGACAACTAATAACAATATATTCAGGGAATCCCACTAAAAAAACACAAATAAAAGTTTGTGAGAAGTGTGTGTGAATATGAGCAGCAAAACTGCTTAATTCTTGTCACATTATAAAGAAGAAGAGAGTGCGCTGTATTAAACCATTTTTAACATTGCAGCGTGATGAAAGTGCTGTATCCATTGCGAACGCTAAGTTTACCAGAACGAGCTGTCCCGTCTCGGAATTTCTTCTGAGCATGCGTGGCACTTTGTGCGTCGGAACAGGCCACACACGATCGGAATTGACGCGATCAGATTTTGTTGTCGGAAAATTTTATCTCCTGCTCTCCAACTTTGTGTGTCGGAAAATCCGATGGAAAATGTCCGATGGCGCCCACACACGGTCGGAATTTCCGACAACACGCTCCGATCGGACATTGTCCATCGGAAAATCCGACCGTGTGTACGGGGCATAAGACTGCATTCATGGCAATGATGAGCCTGCATTCATGGCAATGGTAAGGCTGCATTGATTGCAATGATAAGGCTGCATTCATGGTAATGGCGAGGCTGCATTCATGGCAATGGTGAGGCTGCATTCATGGTAATGGTGAGGCTCCAGATGGGCACTGATTAGGCTGCATTGATGGGCATTTGCCCTTATTTTACTTCACAGTTCTTTATTTAAAATATAATCTTTTTCCTGAAACTTCCCTCGCAAAGTAAAGGTGTGTGTTATACGCCTGTGCGTGTTATACAATGATAAATACGGTATATCCGAATAACACACCAAACTCATCCTTAGTCCTGAGCGGTGCTCAGGGTTTCGTTGGGGGCCACAAAAGATATATATATCCAAATAAAACACCTGAGCTCATCTCTTCACCACACACAGCCACAAAGGCAAGAGAATTCTTGTTGGGTAGTGTATTAGTGCTCGGACGAACACACTTAGACAGAATTTTAATGGCTCAAAGAATATCGTGCAAAATGGTTGGCCCTCACGCATGTTCACTTCATCAAATCTGGTCCTCTTTGAAAAAAATTTGTACATCCCTGTCTTATACTATTTAAACCCACCGCCTTTGAACTTATTTGTGCTCAAGGCCCCCATCAGTTGCATCTGATTTCCTCTATTTATAAACCACTTCATGACACTGCCCCAATTTCTGAAGATTAAAATGCTCTTCTATTCTTCAATGCCCCATCACCCACCCATATTGGAACAAAATATGGACATCCACTTCCAAAATTTCCAGATGCATGGCGCAGGGAGAGACGGCTTATAAAATTATTATGTTCTGGTACAGAACCCCTGAAGTATTACATTATCAAGATCTCTCTCCCCTCTATGCTGGTGTTGTGGTAAAGATAGAGGTACCCATTTCCATATTTTCTGGCAATGTGAGAATATTGTGCCTTATTGGTCTACTGTAATATCTCTGACCCAACAAGTGCTTGATCACTCTTTATTGATGGATCTGCTAAATTGTCTTTTGAGCCTCCCTTTTCCTGTTATTGGAAAGTCTATGAACAAATTAGCCCCTTTTATTTTGTTAGCAGCTAAAAGAACTATTGCTTTACATTGGTTATCCATTACCCCCCTCTCAAGCCCAACTTTTGAAGGCATTTTTGGAAATACGTAGAATGGATATATGACTGCTCAGGTGGGAGATGCTGTAACCCAGTTTAACAAGATATGGGATGCTTGGGATGCCTCTGAATTTGGTATCCCGTCTGGTCTCTACTGATCGAGACGGGTGGGTTTATCAGTTCAAGTTTCTTTTAAGTCCCTGCATCCCATGTCTCTGCTCTCTCTACTTTGACCCCTGGCGTATTCTTATATAAGTTATAGCTGTAGGTTACAATTACATTTATTTTCCTTTTTTGTTCTTTTTCCATAATTCTTTGACTGTGATATGTGCTATAGGTGTTAACGATTTGTAACCCGCTTTCATTGATGCCTCCATTTTTGATGCGGTTTATACATGTGGTATTTTTTTTTTGTATGATCTAATTTTGGTACTTTAATAAAACTTTAGTAAAAATACAATTATAAAAAAAATGGTCTTTGTAACTATTTTGTTGTGGTGCACCATATAAAACAAAAGGCTGTGTAGCTATAAGCTTCCTAGTAACCAATGATGTCATCAGCTGCTTGGACACAAGTGGCCAACCTGCACAGCACCCTTGGTTGTCAGGGTGCAGATGGTCACTTTCATCCTAGCAACTAAAAATGTTTTTAGGATGCACAAAGAAAGTTGTTATTTAGTGGCATTAGTAATACCAACACAAAAAAAATTACTTTTGATTGCAGCCAGAGGTTCAATTCAGTGGGTGGGTGTCAGGTCACCTGAGACCAGGTGACAGATGCACTCCGTAGGAGTCAGAAGTGCACCGCTAAGATAGTGGAACCTAGGACTGACTGCTGAGGATAGTACCCAGGGAGGTTCGGGAAGCAGGTCTACTGGATCACTAACACAGATCCCAGATCACTAACACAGATGCCGGAAATGAAACACTCCCATTGGTTGTGCTCTCAACCAAACTGTCAAACCATCCAATGGCTGGTGTCATAACTGATCACATGTGCAGCATCATGGCATTTGTAGAATAAACAGAGGCATAAGATGGCAGCTTCCATGGCTGAAAAGGGGGTTTACTTACACTTTAATATGAGGGCATTTAATATGGGCAAATGTATATCATGCTTAGATAGGAAATTGTATTTTTTAGAAAGGTGTGAATCATCAGTAATAAATCTTAACCCAGGCATAATGCACCACAGTTAACAGAAAAATGCATGTTTTTCTACTTATAGTCTGGAAGATCATTAAAGTTGTCTGACAAATTTCAAGTCAATAGAAAAAAATATTATAAATGTAAATTATTACTAAAATAGCTCAGTATAAAATACACACAGCCTCTTCTAATATAGATCTGCTCTGACTCATATACTATCCATCTCCATTATAAAATATGAAATTCTGATGTTTTAAACATTGTTTTTAACATTTATTTTCATTCTTTTTCATAGTTTAATAGCTAATGTTAAGCAGCTGCACTTGCTGGCAGCTGAGGGTGAGCAATCATGTCCAAAATATATTAGTTGTTTTATTTATCCAACTATTTGAATCCTGGCATGTCAAAAAGCTTTGTACAAATTAAGTTTGAAAATATCAAAGGGTGATGTAATTTAAGATGGTGACAGTTCCAACACTGACAAAAATGGTCAACACTGTACATAAGCTTACTACTTTGTTATATGATTCACAAAACATTAAATTCTGGCTACAATTAACTTTCCAGTTGATAGCATGTAAAGTAAACAATGGAAAAATACCCATTTTTTTATTTATTGAATCTTCAGAAGCAAATCAACCAGTGTTTCCACTGGTTTTCATCAAACAAGTGTGAAAATGTTATCTTCTTTGCCAAGTAATAATGAAACTGTAACTAAATTAGCAGCTGACATTACAGAAAATGTATTTATTATTAGAATGAGGTGCATTTTGACAATAAAAATATCAATACAAAGATTTTCTTCAATGTATTTCTGTTCCAAAATATTAACTATATCAGCTTTAACACCTGTAAATTGACCATGGACCAGAAAAATGTTTATATTTCTGCTATGGGCCTCTTTATTTTTATTTAATTTATTGATTTGTAGTATTTATATCTCTACATATGCATTGTACATTCATATCAGTGACGTTCCCTCAAGTAACTTACAGTCTAAGGTCCCTAACTAATGAAAATTCGTACACATACTAGGGCCAATTTAGACAGGAGCCAATTAACCTACTAGCATGTCTTTGGAGTGTGGGAGGAAACCCATGCAGGGACAGGGAGAACATGCAAACTCCAGGCAGGTAGTGTCATCCTTGGGATTCAAACCACCGACCCTAGTGCTGCTAGGTAGAAGTGCTAACCCCCTGAGTAGGGATGAGCTTCGAGTTCGAGTCGAACTCATGTTCGACTCGAACATTGGCTGTTCGCAAGTTCGCCGAACAGCGAACAATTTGGGGTGTTCGCGGCAAATTCGAATGCAGCGGAACACCCTTTAAAAGTCTATGGGAGAAATCAAAAGTGCTAATTTTAAAGGCTAATATGCAAGTTATTGTCATAAAAAGTGTTTGGGGACCTGGGTCCTGCCCCAGGGGACATGGATCAATGCAAAAAAAAGTTTTAAAAACGGCCGTTTTTTCAGGAGCAGTGATTTTAATAATGCTTAAAGTCAATCAATAAAAGTGTAATATCCCTTTAAATTTCGTACCTGGGGGGTGTCTATAGTATGCCTGTAAAGGGGCGCATGTTTCCTGTGTTTAGAACAGTCTGACAGCAAAATGACATTTTGAAGGAAAAAACTCATTTAAAACTACCCGCGGCTATTGCATTGCCGACAATACACATAGAAGTTCATTGATAAAAACGGCATGGGAATTCCCCAAAGGGGAACCCCGAACCAAAATTAAAAAAAAAAATGACGTGGGAGTCCCCCTAAATTCCATACCAGGCCCTTCAGGTCTGATATGGATATTAAGGGGAACCCCGGCCAAAATTAAAAAAAAAAAAACGGCGTGGGGTCCCCCCAAAAATCCATACCAGACCCTTATCCGAGCACGCAACCTGGCAGGCCGCAGGAAAAGAGGGGGGGACGAGAGTGCGGCCCCCCCTCCCTCCTGAACCGTACCAGGCCACATGCCCTCAACATTGGGAGGGTGCTTTGGGGTAGCCCCCCAAAACACCTTGTCCCCATGTTGATGAGGACAAGGGCCTCATCCCCACAACCCTGGCCGGTGGTTGTGGGGGTCTGCGGGCGGGGGGCTTATCGGAATCTGGAAGCCCCCTTTAACAAGGTGACCCCCAGATCCCGGCCCCCCCCCCTGTGTGAAATGGTAAGGGGGTACATAAGTACCCCTACCATTTCACGAAAAAAGTGTCAAAAATGTTAAAAATGACAAGAGACAGTTTTCGACAATTCCTTTATTTAAATGCTTCTTCTTTCTTCTATCTTCCTTTATCTTCTGGTTCTTCTGGTTCTTCTGGCTCTTCTGGTTCTTCCTCCGGCGTTCTCGTCCAGCATCTCCTCCGTGGCGTCTTCTATCTTCTTCTCCTCGGGCCGCTCTGCACCCATGGCATGGGGGGGAGGCTCCCGCTCTTCTCTTCTTCTTTTCTTCTCCTCTTCTCTTCTTCATTTTCTTCTCCGGGTCGCTCCGCAATCCATGCTGGCATGGAGGGAGGCTCCCGCTGTGTGACGGCGCTCCTCGTCTGACAGTTCTTAAATAACGGGGGCGGGGCCTCCCGGTGACCCCGCCCCCCTCTGACGCACGGTGACTTGACGGGACTTCCCTGTGACGTCACGGGGAATGCCACAGGGAAGTCCCGTCATGTCCCGTGCGTCAGAGGGGACATGACGGGACTTTTGATTATTCATGTTCGTGTTCCATAGACTTTAACGGTGTTCGCGTGTTCGAACGAACTTTTTTCCTGTTCGCATGTTCTGGTGCGAACTGAACAGGGGGGTGTTCGGCTCATCCCTACCCCTTAGCTACTGTGCTGCTTTTTGATTTGACAACTTTGTCATTACTTAAGATAACAAAGTAATATGTATATATTATTTTTAGGACAAACAATGATTTATATTGGTGAAAAGGGTATGGGGGCCTGGGTACTGCCCTAAGGGACATGTATAAATGCAAGTTTTATTAGGAGCAGTGATTTTAAAGATGCTTAAAGTGAATCAATAAAAATGAAAAATTCCTTTTAATATAGTGCCTGGGACATCCCCTTAATCTGCCTGTAAAGTGGTGCATCTGTAGTGTATATAGAACCTGCTGCAGCAAAACTGACATGTATGAAAAAAAAAAAATGACATTTAAACAGATTTTCCCGGCTGCAAGCCATTGCCCGGCGTGGGTCTGGTATGGATTTTAAGGCGCACCCCATACCAAAATTAATACCAGACCCTTATTCGAGCATGCAGCCTGGCAGACCAAGAACCCCCCCTTAACCATACCATAACCATGATTTCTATGCAACATTGTATAAGGCAGACAAAGGATCTCGACCTTGCATCCTCACTGACTTTCTGGGTGAAATCCCACTCCCTAAATTGAAACAGGAACATAGAATGATTCTTGAGAAATTATAGCGGAAATGGAAGTCTTGGGGGTTATTAAGAATCTCAAAGGGGGCGCATGCGCAGATTTTGAGGGTGGCAGATGTCTTCTAGACAAGCTCACGACTCGCTCTCCATGGCCCCCGCTCCACTCTACAAGGCAACGTTCACTCTGGGGGTAAGCTCTTTCTAACCCTCATCACCCCACACACCTCATGGTTAAAATAGACTGGCAAAAATCCACTGCCTCGCCATCACGCGAGCCACGGCCTCCATCCACCATGGAGCAGTATCTCACTAGGCCTGCATCCCCGGCCTCAAGTACACAGGGGGACCCAGAGGAGCTGCTCGGCACTTTCCTAGGGGATGAACCACCTGTCCCTGCTATGTCAGCTATGTCAGCCAGCGCCCCCCTTGCTCCAGCATCTAAGTTAACCACAGCACTCCTGGATGAGAAGCTCCAGGCTCTGCTACAACAGCTAACCCACACTATTTCCCAAGCAGTGGGGAAAATCTTTCATGAACTTAAAGGTGAAATTGATCAGCTTGGAAAGCATACTGACACCTTGGAGACTAAACTCGATGACATATTTCAGTATGTCCATGTGTTAGAGGAAGAAAACTCTACCCCCAAACATGTAATTTCCCAACTTCAGTCTCAACAAGAAGATTTAGAGAACAAAGAAAGGCGCCAAAATGTGCGCATTCGGGGAGTCCCAGAAACTGTGGGTGATACTGAGCTGTGTCCTTATCTTCTGGGCCTATTTAATGCCTTAGCCCCAGATATAGCGGACATAGACTGTCGTCTTGATTGGGCTCACCGCTCTTTAGCTCCTAAACCATCGGTGGGAGCTAGACCCCGCTACATTATTGTCCACTTCCATTACTATGATAGTAAAGAGGCCCTGACCTTGGCAACTCGCAACAAGTCGCAAATTGAGCACAAGGATGATGAATTAAAATCTTCACCGACTTATCACTCATAACCCTCGCAAAAAGGCAAAATCTGAGGCCAATCACAATCCATTTGCAGAATCACCATGTCTCCTACTACTGGGGCTTCCCGTTTTGTCTAACTGAAGATCGCACCCAACATGTCCTCCGAGACCTTCACGAAGGAGATGTCTTTTTCAAAAGTTTGGGCCTTCCCCGCTCCTTGAAGATGATCTTCCACCTCTTTCTTTAACGCCTCGACCTCCACCCATGCCTTCTAGGATCTGGACCCCTACCAAATCGAAATTAAGGAAGTCACATACTACCTCGCAGCATCAGCGTCTCCCCAAGCAACCACCCTGATCATCTCTCCTGCTCACAACTGTTCCTGATTTTCACAAATTTTGCCGGACCCCACTTTCTTCTGTGGTCCCATGTGCTGCCCACACACAGGCCCTGTTTATTCCCCTTGAGGTGTCTACTTTAGTCCTTTGTTTTTTTCTGATTAAGGTTCTACTTTAAAGCTTGTTACACTGGAGAGCGTGGAGGGACCATTGTTGCCATTTTTGAAGGCCCTCATGCAGGGGCATTGCTAGGTGGCAAAAAACAGGGACCTCAGCCCGAACCTGACATACACTGACCTACGTGACCCACACTGACCTACCTGACATACACTGACCCACACTGACCTACCTGACATACACTGACCCACACTGACATTATACACTGACCTACCTAACTTCCTAACTTCAGCCGTAGTGTGCGGTGAGCCCATAGAGTAGACAGCAGATACTCCAGGCAGCCAGGGCAATGACACACAAGAGGAGAGGAGAGCCGCCCGCCCAAGTGCCCAGTAGGGATCTTCTCACAGTGGAGCGGTGGCCGCATTGTAATTCCTGCCTTCTGGAGCCTGCAGCGCCTATGATGAATGTCACACGTCCCACGGTCCCCGCATTGGACCAGTGGGACATCCATCATAGGCGCTACAGGCTTCAGAAGACGGGACCTGCTATGTCACTCAGCTGCGCTCAGGTCAGTTCGGTCCCCTCTCGGTGGCAGCTCTCAGGCTCGGGGCTAATAATAGAACCGTGCATGCCCGAGACCCAGGGCTTTTTGGGGACCCACTCAAGGGTCCAGCCAACGTCAGCCCCCCCTGCCGATGCCACTGCCCTCATGTTATCCCCCCTGGTCTTGGGTTCCTGAGATGTGATCATGTCTCAGGATAACTAACGTTGTTTTTTCTTTTTGCAGGTCTTTTTTTGGACTCTCTTATTATTACTACTGATCACTCTATTTTTATTGTCATTTTCACCGTTTATTTCCAGTTATTTGGTTTCGCCCACCTGTCTTGAGAGATGCTGGGACCCCCATCTAACAGGTTCAGTTGCAAACAAATGGCCCCTGCCCCACCTATAACTGGCCTTCACAGCAAGGAGCACATGGAAGGACAAACACATGAAAGACAAAAACAGAACATTCCATAGCTCAAATCACCAACCAGTCTGCTGATGAACCAAATTAGCCTGTCCAACAGTCTGCATCAAACACAGGGGTTCAGTTAGCACACATTTGCAAACGCATGCGTAAGCTGCAAGGCCTCTTCATGGCACCCTGTGTATGCTTGCAGTCCTAACGCTACTGAATTTGAGCATCTCCACAGTGGGAGTCCATGCATTCTAATGGATAGATAAGGAGCAGGTGAGCCTGGAGGTAGCCCAATCTCCCTTAAATAGATCAAGTCGACCTTCTCAAATTGTTATGCTTATGTATGCTACTTACCAATCTCTGGCCATGACTTTAAAAATCATGTCTTATAATGTAAAGGGTCTAAACTCCATCAAGAAATGCTGGTTGGCCCTGAAGGAGTTTAGAAACTCAGAAGCTGATGTGGTCCTGGTTCAAGAATCGCATTTCCATTCTGGGGGGTCCTTCAAATTTGCCTCAAGATCTTTTCCTACCTCCTACATAGCCTCCGACTCCACTGGAAAGGCTGGGGTAGCAATCTTGAGCCGACGCACTTAGACTTTAAGGGTTAAATCCTATCACTTGGACCCCCACGGACGACTTGCGATCCTGTCCCCTATCTAACGTTCTCAGGCTAATGAATATATATGCTCCAAACTCAGGCCAGATTGCTTTTTTCAACTCAGTCTTTGAAACACTACAGCGTTATTCCCAGCCTTTCACAATTCTTGGTGGAGACTTTAATACAGTCTGTTCTTCTGCAAGGGATAGGTTTCATTCAACCCCATCTAGTCAGGTGCAGGCTTTGTCTACCTCTTTTTACAAACTCCTCCGCACATACCGCCTGTTAGATTTGTGGCGCATTAGGCACCCGACAAGTAAACAATACACATTCTATTCTCCACCCCATAAAATGTTCTCAATAGTGGACCTTTTTCTCGTTTCTGCTTCCCTCTTGACCAGTGTTGTGTCCTCCGATATTGGCCCGCTCACATGGTCGGATCCCTCCCCTATATTCTTAGATCTCACCATGTCTGCCACCTCTTGGAAACATTGTCACTGGCGTTTGAATGATCTGCTTCTACACCTTGACAGCACTAAAGCTCAACTTATCCATGCCTTGAAAGAGTTTTTTAACCTTAACCACAGTTCTGTCTCGGGGATTCCACTTTATGGGAGGCCCACAAGACCTTTTTTAGGGGCCAATGTATTTTCACAGGCTCACGCTTGAAAAAAGATAACGATGCCTTAAAATCTACCTTTTTAGGTAAACTACGCATCTCAGAAAGACAGCTTTTACGGTCTCCCATGGTGGCTCGCCTCCAAGAAGTAACCGCCTTTCATATTTAAAAAGTATGAATCATATTGCTAAATCCCTGTTATGGTCAAAGCAAAAATTCTATGAATACTCCAACAAGCCCCATAGAATGCTAGTCAATAATTTTAAGCCTTTTCACTTTATTTACTTTTTCCTGACTTTCTTCTTCAATCAGACCGTATGCCCACGTATTGGCCCCGAACCATGGCTAAAGTTTTTGGTACCTTTTACCAAAAGCTTTATAATTGCTTAACCCCTGAAAACAACTTCAACTTCAACTATAAAGCCTTCAATGATTTCTTCACCACATGCAAGCTTCCAAAGTTATCCCCAACCAACTTACGACTGCTGAATGTGGCTATTTCCATGAAAGAACTGACATTAGTCATTAGGCAATTCCCTCCCATAAATCCCCAAGGTCCGGATGGCCTTACCTACTCCTATTACAAGTGCTTTTCCCAAACTCTAGCCCCGCATATGTTGACATTGAATAACTCCTTGCTTGAAGGTAAAGTCCCACATTCCCAATTTTTGCACTTGTCTTGAGGCGCAGAAGGCTTTTGACCGGTTGTCCTGGCCCTATATCTCGTTACGGCTTCAAGGGACCTTTCCTGGAAGCATTAAGGGCTTTGTATTTTCATCTCACTTCCCAAGTCCAGATGTTGGCCTTTCAGTCGCACTCTTTCCCTGTCTAATGGTACCAGACAGGGATGTCCTCTATCACCAATCATCTTTATCCTGTGCTTAGAACCCCTGGCTGCGGCCATTCAATCTCACCCAGACATTAAAGGAATTCTGATGGGACAGAGGGAATATAAACTATCACTTTTCGTGGATGACATCCTCCTGACCATAACTGATCCCCTTTTATCACTCCCCTCGTTACATGACCTACTATCTAATTTTGGCTCCCTCTCGGGTTATAAAGTCAACACTTTTAAAACTGAAGCCCCCCCTATCCTCCTTCCCCCTGATCTTTTATCCACCCTACAACAAGTCTATCCCTATAGATGGAAGTCTCAATCCTATAAATACCTGGGTGTACAGTTGACATCTACAGACTCCTATCAATTATCTGCTAACTACCCTCCTCACTTTAAGGAAATCCAGAACACGTTGAAGCAATGGGATGTTTATCCTATCTCCCTATTGGGGAGAATAAATGTCTTAAAAACATCCATAATCCCCAAGTTCCTTTACAACTCTACCCATCCCTATTCCCTTATCCCAGTTAAAACTCCTCCAACGCTTGTTCTTGAACTTTACATGGCACAACAGAGCCCATTGTATCGCAAGCTCAGTAGTCCTCTCCCCTCGAACTTGAGGTGTGTTGGGGGCCCCTGATATTGTGAAGTATTATTATGCTACACACCTGCACACTATAACATCATCGTCTAGCCAATACGCTCCTAACAGATGGTCAGATATTGAGATGGGTTCTCTGTATCCTGTTCACCCCTGCTCCTTGGTATGGTTGTTTAATACGCCCCTACGACTAGTTACGCTCCATTATCTATTGGGACTTACTTTCCCAGGTCTTAAAAAGCCAGTAAAACAGCTGCTTTCTCACATTCTTTTAGCTGCAAGAAGACTTATCTCTATGAACTGGTTATCAATTAAACCCCCCTCACCTTCCTTGCTCGTGAACACCATATCTGAAATATGGAGAATAGAGTATCTCACTGTCTCTGCCAATAACAAGTTGACACAATTTAAGAGGATCTGGGAACCATGGGACCAATCTGAATATGGGTTCTCTATGCAAAAATTCTGATATCTATTTTTTTCTTTTATCCCTATACATCAATATGTGGTGCCCTGAGCCATCCCTCCCCCTACGTTAGAGTACATCGTCCCTGCCGTTATCCACTGGAATCCTCACCTCTCTTGAGGTATTGAATCCTATTGAGCTATCTAATTTTGAATATGCCAATAATAATTTTGACCTGCTTATGACAGTTAACCTTTTCTAGGCATTGATTTCCACATGTTACTTTCCCATTACTATGTTAACATCACTCATTAAGCTTTACTATGTATTATGTTTTGATCTGTTTACTTATATCATTGTAATATTGTATCTTATGTTTTCCTCTGAAAAAAAAAAATCTCAAGAAGGCTTTTGCTCCTGGCCCTGATGGATTCTCTTCTTGTTACTATAGCTCCTTTACTTGCCCTCTTGCCCTGTACTTGACACGGTTCTTTAACTTGTTCCGGGCGGGGGTCCACCCTGGATAGTGATGCTAACCTGGCATACGTCTTTGTGATCCCTAAACCAGGAAAAGAACACACTGATGTGGACAATTACAGGCCCATTTCATTGATCAACAATTACCTAAAAATTTGAACCAAAATCATGGCCAACAGATTGTCGGCATTTATAGGCAGTGGGTTTCATACCAGGGAGACAGGGACCGGATCAGATATGTAGAGTTGTAGATGTAATCTCCCTTTTGCAGACAAACTGAGATGGGGGCTCTCACCAAGAAGGGTTCTTACTGTCGGTGGACTTACAAAAAGCCTTTGACACGGTAGATTGGTCATACTTGTTTGAGGTCTTAAATAGATAGGAGTTTGGCCCACATATTTTGCAGATCTTAAGAGACCTCTACTCAAACTCGAGAGCTCAAGGCCATTATTCAAATCCCTTCCCAATATATAAAGGTACCAGATGGGGATGCCCTCTGTCCTCTATAATTTTTGCCATTGCAATTGAAACCCTGGCCATTGCAATCAGGAATCATCCTGATATACATGGGGTAAAATGTGGCTCCCACATCCATAAATGTGCCTTATTTACAGATTATCTGCTCCTCTGTATTACTTCCCCTCTTATTTCTACTCCAAACATCTTTAAACTCTTACACGATTTTGGGAGGGCCTCAGGTCTTAGAGTTAACATGGCCAAATCCATTGCAATAAATGTTACCACTCCTGGTCCCCTGGTAGAGCTGCTTAAAAAATCACTTTTTGTTTCCTTGAAACTCCTCATCTCTATTCCTTACTTGGGTGTCAACTTGGCTGCCAGCATTGACCAACTTTATAATTCTAATTATCCCCCCTGTATAAAAAATGAGTGCAGACCTATCCAGCTGGGCATGGGGGGACCTGCCCTAGCAGGGTAGGGTAAACTGTCAAAATGACCCTTCTACCAAGGATCTTATGCTTGTTTCGTTCACTTCCTATTCCGATCTCAAATTCACCTGTAAATGTTTCAATCCCAGATATTATGATTTATATGGGGTAATAAAGGCTTCCGCTGCCCTAGAAGTGTACTCATGAAGGCCTATGTTTGCCAAATCTCTGGAGGTATTTTCTAGCAGCTCAATTAGCACAATTTTCTATCATTTATTTTCAGGGTTGTAGACCAGACTGGATTGATATGGTCTTGTTGCATACCACTGACTATCTAGTTTGGGTCCCCTCTAAAAATAGACCCCCAATTCTGGCCATCACTTTATCGCACTGGATGGCACTTTGTGATTCCCTATGTAAGTCTTCTTCTCTAAACTCTGATTTCCGTCCATTAGCACACCTCTTCCATAATCCCAGATTTCCCCCTGGCCAAGATATTCGGGCATTTCAGTGGTGGAAGAATAATGGTCTGTTTAGGATTGGCCACCTCCTATCCTCTATGGGACCCTTGATGGCAAGCCACTGTATCAGTAAACTGGACATGCCCTTGTCTGAAAGATTCTGACTGCATCAAATTGATCATTTTATTATTTCTTTATGGGACTTGAAACCTGACCCACCAAGAATCACTACATATGAAAAGTGGTGCTCTGAGTTCATGGATCAGAGGGGGAGGAATATTTATGATCTATGCTTCACTGGCGGAGGACCTTGATAAAACCTCTTATCCATTGAGCCGGAAACGGGATGTGGAGGTAGGTTGGGAGGCAGACACATGGTTCACACAATTCTAGAAATCCTTTAAGGGGATAGTAAATGTGTCCCTCATTGAGGCAAGTGCCTTATGTTTTAGAGGATGTGGGCTAATAGGAACTTTCTTCCACACGTGATGGGACTGCCCTCAAATTTGGGTCTTTTGAAACAGGCTCTTTTGTTTGCTGCATAAGGTAACTGGTCAAGCTGTGCCAAAAAAACAGAGATTGCCTCACTGAATAGTAGGCCAGTTGGATGTCCCAAATCCCTCCAGAGACTCATTCATTTTATATCTTTGTGTGCTAGGATTAGGGTAGCCTGGGCCTGAAAACAGTTGTCCTTTGCCACAGCAAAACGAAAAGTATCCTGGATAATGGTACAGGAAAAGATGCTTAGTATTCTTCAGACCTCCACAGAAAAGTTTGAAACGGTCTGGGGACCATAGAATATCTACATGCAACAGCCTATGTGATCTGTTGCAACATATCTCACCCTATGCGGCTCTTTGGTGCCTCACCCCTCATCACATGTATGCTCCCATTTTTTCAACTTCCTTCCTTCTATGTTTCACTCCTCCTTCTTCTGTTTTCAATTGCTTTTAATTGGTATCCGTGTAATAGGATAATATTTATTTTAGACACATTTGTTTTAGTATTACAGGTATACTCTAGTTACATGAGTGTTTGGCAGGCACATGCCCCCTTTTATTTCCTTGTTGCTGTCTCTAGAAATTGCATATTCAACTAGCTGAATGCATGCGCCATCTGTTAAAGACATCACTTGTTTCTTCTCCAGCCTACCTCATATGTTCATTACTATTTTTGATCTCAGATACCTTTGGCATTCATAAAGTAGAAAAATTCTTAAAGGGGAACTCCAGAGACATCCAGGCTTTATAATTAACCTCAAATATGAGATCAACTAAGTAATCTCGGAGGAGTTCCTATTTAGCATAGAGTAATACAAAAATTAATCCAATAGATAACATGATCATGACAGCTATTTAGGGGAATGCAGCTATTTCTGTCTGTACTCTTAAAATAAGACTTGGTAACGATCTTATTATTTATTGCCATAAGAGTCAGAGCTAAAAAATGTATCTCATCTTGACTTCATGTATGGGTTTAGTTGAAATGATGATTATTATCATTCATAAAATCGATAAAAGCTTGTGAAGAGGGGGATATCCCCATTCCAGATAAAAATAACATCAATATATCTTTTATGATTTTGCCATGTCGCATAATTATTTTTGGTTTGATAAGCAATTTTATCTACAAACCAAGGGTGTGGCAATGGGTGAAAAGTTTGTGCCTAGCCTTGCAAATGTATTCATGGCAAGGTGGGAACATGATGTGCTATATGGCAGACAGTGGCCTGCTCTTTTTTGTATAAAATATATATTGACAAAGTTATTTTTATCTGGAATGGGGATATTCCCTCTATACAAGCTTTTATAGATTTTCTGAGTGATAATAAACACACACACACCCACCCACACACCTCCATATACACAATCCTATATCCACAATAGATCCAGAGGAAGGCAAACTTGCTCCAATGGGGGAAAAGATGCCTTCCTGGTCCCCCAAGAGGCAATTGGATATTCCTTGGATCAACCTTACCTGTAAATATTATTATCCAGTTATAATTTGTGCATTTAGGAAAGAATCCAGGCCTTTTTTAAATCTGTAAATAAGGGAAAAATACCGCGCTCTAAACAAAAAAACTAAAAAACTAAAAAACAAAGCAGCAACTAACATATGAAATACACGCATATAAAACATCAAATAAGAAAACAATAGCTGCGCTAAATAATGGACATGATATGTGATAAATCATTAAATCAATATTAATGTAGTGAAAAGTCAACAATATCGTTCACAAAAAAAAACTAATCCCGTGAAAAAACAAAAAAGGAAAAAAACATAAAAACAAAGTGATAAAAAGTGAGGATAAACTTGACATGAAAGCCCAAAGTAATCAGCCAATTGCTGGATGTTAAAACAAAATAGTGCAGTCTTCCATTAACATTGAGTGTAAATCACCAGAAAAATGCACGCTTACCAGAGGCAAGCAAAGAGAAGCTTGCGGCTATATACCCAGCCTGGGCCTTTCCTTGGGGAATCAGAGGTATACAACACAGAGGACACTGATCCAGGATCGGCACACCAATTGGATATATGGAAGGGACCCTCAGGTAACGTGTCACCAAAAAATATAGGAAAAGGGAATTCCCATGGTGTAATACCGTATGAATAGTTTACTGTATTTATTGTATGACGAAACGCACGTCGGGCGGACAGGACGCACTGATCGTTACCAATTTATGCTTGTAAGTGTGATTCTTTTATCCATACCATAAACTATTCATACGGTATTACACCATGGGAAATCCCTTTTCTTATATTTTTTGGTGACACGTTACCTGAGGTAGGGATGAGCTTCGAGTTTGAGTCGAACTCATGTTCGACTCGAACATTGGCTGTTCGCAAGTTCACCGAACAGCGAACAATTTGGGGTGTTCGCGGCAAATTCGAATGCCGCGGAACACCCTTTAAAAGTCTATGGGAGAAATCAAAAGTGCTAATTTTAAAGGCTAATATGCAAGTTATTGTCATAAAAAGTGTTTGGGGACCTGGGTCCTGCCCCAGGGGACATGGATCAATGCAAAAAAAAGTTTTAAAAACGGCCGTTTTTTCAGGAGCAGTGATTTTAATAATGCTTAAAGTCAATCAATAAAAGTGTAATATCCCTTTAAATTTCGTACCTGGGGGGTGTCTATAGTGTGCCTGTAAAGGGGCGCATGTTTCCTGTGTTTAGAACAGTCTGACAGCAAAATGACATTTTGAAGGAAAAAACTCATTTAAAACTACTCGCGGCTATTGCATTGCCGACAATACACATAGAAGTTCATTGATAAAAACGGCATGGGAATTCCCCAAAGGGGAACCCGGAACCAAAATTAAAAAAAAAAAATGACGTGGGAGTCCCCCTAAATTCCATACCAGGCCCTTCAGGTCTGGTATGGATATTAAGGGGAACCCCGGCCAAAATTTAAAAAAAAAAATGACGTGGGGTTCCCCCTAAATTCCATACCAGACCCTTCAGGTCTGGTATGGATTTTAAGGGGAACCCCGCGCCAAAAAAAAAAAAAAAAACGGCGTGGGGTCCCCCCAAAAATCCATACCAGACCCTTATCCGAGCACGCAACCTGGCAGGCCGCAGGAAAAGAGGGGGGGACGAGAGTGCGGCCCCCCCTCCCTCCTGAACCGTACCAGGCCACATGCCCTCAACATTGGGAGGGTGCTTTGGGGTAGCCCCCCAAAACACCTTGTCCCCATGTTGATGAGGACAAGGGCCTCATCCCCACAACCCTGGCCGGTGGTTGTGGGGGTCTGCGGGCGGAGGGCTTATCGGAATCTGGAAGCCCCCTTTAACAAGGTGACCCCCAGATCCCGGCCCCCCCCTGTGTGAAATGGTAGTACCCCTACCATTTCACGAAAAAAGTGTCAAAAATGTTAAAAATGACAAGAGACAGTTTTTGACAATTCCTTTATTTAAATGCTTCTTCTTTCTTCTATCTTCCTTCATCTTCTGGTTCTTCTGGTTCTTCTGGCTCTTCTGGTTCTTCCTCCGGCGTTCTCGTCCAGCATCTCCTCCGCGGCGTCTTCTATCTTCTTCTCCTCGGGCCGCTCCGCACCCATGGCATGGGGGGGAGGCTCCCGCTCTTCTCTTCTTCTTTTCTTCTCTTCTTCTCTTCTTCTCTTCTTCTCTTCTTCTTTTCTTCTTTTCTTCTTTTCTTCTCCGGGCCGCTCCGCAATCCATGCTGGCATGGAGGGAGGCTCCCGCTGTGTGACGGCGCTCCTCGTCTGACAGTTCTTAAATAACGGGGGGGGGCGGGGCCACCCGGTGACCCCGCCCCCCTCTGATGCACGGTGACTTGACGGGACTTCCCTGTGACGTCACGGGGAATGCCACAGGGAAGTCCCGTCAAGTCACCGTGCGTCAGAGGGGGGCGGGGTCACCGGGTGGCCCCGCCCCCCCGTTATTTAAGAACTGTCAGACGAGGAGCGCCGTCACACAGCGGGAGCCTCCCTCCATGCCAGCATGGATTGCGGAGCGGCCCGGAGAAGAAAATGAAGAAGAGAAGAAGAGAAGAAAAGAAGAAGAGAAGAAGAGAAGAGCGGGAGCCTCCCCCCCATGCCATGGGTGCGGAGCGGCCCGAGGAGAAGAAGACAGAAGACGCCGCGGAGGAGATGCTGGACGAGAACGCCGGAGGAAGAACCAGAAGAGCCAGAAGAACCAGAAGAACCAGAAGATGAAGGAAGATAGAAGAAAGAAGAAGCATTTAAATAAAGGAATTGTCAAAAACTGTCTCTTGTCATTTTTAACATTTTTGACACTTTCTTCGTGAAATGGTAGGGGTACTTATGTACCCCCTTACCATTTCACACAGGGGGGGGGCCGGGATCTGGGGGTCACCTTGTTAAAGGGGGCTTCCAGATTCCGATAAGCCCCCCGCCCGCAGACCCCCACAACCACCGGCCAGGGTTGTGGGGATGAGGCCCTTGTCCTCATCAACATGGGGACAAGGTGTTTTGGGGGCTACCCCACAGCACCCTCCCAATGTTGAGGGCATGTGGCCTGGTACGGTTCAGGAGGGAGGGGGGGCCGCACTCTCGTCCCCCCCTCTTTTCCTGCGGCCTGCCAGGTTGCGTGCTCGGATAAGGGTCTGGTATGGATTTTTGGGGGGACCCCACGCCGTTTTTTTTTTTTTTTTTTGGCGCGGGGTTCCCCTTAAAATCCATACCAGACCTGAAGGGTCTGGTATGGAATTTAGGGGGAACCCCACGTCATTTTTTTTTTTAATTTTGGCCGGGGTTCCCCTTAATATCCATACCAGACCTGAAGGGCCTGGTATGGAATTTAGGAGGACTCCCACGTCATTTTTTTTTTTTAATTTTGGTTCGGGGTTCCCCTTTGGGGAATTCCCATGCCGTTTTTATCAATGAACTTCTATGTGTATTGTCGGCAATGCAATAGCCGCGAGTAGTTTTAAATTAGTTTTTTCTTTCAAAATGTCATTTTGCTGTCAGACTATTCTAAACACAGGAAACATGCGCCCCTTTACAGGCATACTATAGACACCCCCCAGCTACGAAATTTAAAGGGATATTACACTTTTATTGTTTGACTTTAAGCATTATTAAAATCACTGCTCCTGAAAAAACGGCCATTTTTAAAACTTTTTTTTGCATTGATCCATGTCCCCTGGGGCAGGACCCAGGTCCCCAAACACTTTTTATGACAATAACTTTCATATAAGCCTTTAAAATTAGCACTTTTGATTATTCATGTTCGTGTCCCATAGACTTTAACGGTGTTCGCATGTTCGAACGAACTTTTTTCCTGTTCGCATGTTCTGGTGCGAACCGAACAGGGGGGTGTTCGGCTCATCCCTAACCTGAGGGTCCCTTCCATATATCCGAGTGGTGTGCTGGATCAGTGTCCTCTGTGTTGTATACCTCTTTCTTAAATCTATCTACTGAGCTGACCACAATCAGTTCTTGAGGGAGATTATTCCACATTTTCATAGCTCTTACTGTGAAGAAGACATTCTGTATTGGAAATGTCCCTTGTAGTGTCCCTTGTCCTCTTTGATGACCTAAAGTGAATAACTCTACACTAAATTTGCTATATGGACCGCTTATGTATTTATACATGGTGACCATATCCCTCCTTAATCTCCTATTCTCAAGAGAGAATAGAATCATTTCAGCTAATCTTTCCTCAAAGCTGAGCGCTTCATGCCTCTTATCAGTTTGGTTGCCCTTCTTTAGTTTTCCAATATTCTTTTTGTGAACTGGTGCATATTCTAGATGATGTATTACTAATCATTTGCACAGGGGCAAATTTATGTCTCTCTCTCAGCAGTCCATACTTCTTTTAATCCAAAAAATCATTTTGCTTACTTTGGAAACAGCAGCTTGGCATTGCATGCTATTACTGGGTTTATAATCCACTAGAACACACAGATCCTTCTTCAAGATTGATTTCCCCAATTGTACCCCCCCTAGTATGTATGATGCACACATATTTTTGCCCCCAAGGTGCATAACTTTAAATTTATCAACATTAAATCTCATTTGTTGCAATAGTTCTGTCATGATGATGCTGAAAACCTCTGCAAGGGTAACCTTTTGAGTTTTTTTTAATTGTAATTGTAATTTAAAAGTGGGCCAAAAGTCTAGAAAATGTACTTCCCTGGCTGGACTGGAGTTGATGGAAAGCACAAAATTTTAGCTAATCCCTCACAGTATGACCCCTATTTTAAAAGTGCTTCTGTGATATGGTTCAGCTTTGCAGTCTCACTTTGTTGTGTGGCTTTCCTGGCTAGCTGGAACGCACAAGGTGGATTATTGGTAGATCCATGCCCAGGGAAGGCTTTAACTCTAATAACATCAGGACCACAAAGAATGTTTGGGATACGCTAAGCTGCTTTTCATGGACTCTTGAATGATTTATGTGCACTGTGTTCCAACTGCTGCTTCTTACTTCAGGTTCACACAGCCTTGATGTTGATGAAGAGTGCAAAGTTTTGAGCTATTACGCATTTTTATTTGATAAATTCACACAACAGTCTGTGTTACTGTGAACTGTGGTCAGATAGGAGCCATTCAACAATACACAGCATTTGATTATTTTGCCAAATAACTATCTCAAATGTATCTCCTCTGCAGAGCAAGAAGCCTGTGTTTAGATGGATGCATTTATTCAAGGGGTGCAATATAGAATCTAGAGCTTTTTGTAGTATATGCTGGAGTAGCTGTGCAAATTCATGTTTTATTTAAGTGAGCATTGTTTACACATGGGCTGGACTAGAAGAAATGTTTATGATACTTTATTGTTTTAAGGTACTCTGAATGGACCTGCAGTCATGTATACCAATGTCAATGAAAGTTTGAGGATTGTTTATGCACAAAGCATTAAGCTACATTATGTATGCCTGCGATTTTGCAAATGTTGCTATTTCTATGTCTCACGGCCAAAGTTAAAAAGCTATAAATAATAAGAAAAGAGCTTTAAAAAATATAAAAATGAAGGAACTATCATTGTTTAAATGTTACAAAGAGTATAACAGAATATGTAAAAAGTAAATCAAGGCCACAAAAACCTAAATTGAACAACCAATTGCAAAAGATAGTACAGTAGGACAAACCCCCAAAGATTCTTCAAATACATTAATAGTAAAAAGGTCAGGTCTGAGCATGTAGGCCCTTTACAAAATAATCTAGAGTGGATGACTAGGGACAAAGAGAAGGCAAATATATTAAACACCTTTTTCGGGAAGGCGCATGCACATCAGCTTCTAAGATGGCCGCGACCACTTGAAGCTCTGCGCCATTCCGGTCATTACGCTCCCACTGCAGCCGACAAGACTCCCACTCCATGGGCAATAGCAAGGGGAACACACCAGGAATACCCTGATGTCCACGAGCTCTGCCAAAAGGGACCTCACCCGCCAACTGAACTCAGCAACAGGCACCCACAGCCAATCCAAGATGGCGGCCACAGCAGCACAAGAAAGAGAGACAAAAACAGATGAGTCCATAGCAGACCAGGACGCAGCACTCCTGACTTCACAGGGCACAGTGAGTGTTTCCCACATATTGGCACCCTCCCCTGCCTCCACTGAATTCTTGATAGGGAGATCCATAGATGGACTTCTTATGACTCCCATGAGTGATCCCTTGGCCGGCCTAGATGCTTGTAATGGAGAGACTCACAACTATCCTCTCACCCCCACTAATCTTCCCTCCATGATGACAGCATTCTCCAAAATGCTGTCCAGAGGCCTAGCACAAAATGCTGGTCAGATCACCTCCTGTATCAATGCTGATCTACAGCAACTGTGTACAAGGATTGAAATCTTTGCAAGAAAAGCTGATCAATCTGTAGCCAGGATTAATCAAAATTCTGTGAGGATTCAGGATGTACAAGACCAATTAGAGGCTACGCTATGCAAAATCGATGATCTAGAAAACAGATCCAGGCAATATAACTTTAGAATCAGAGGCCTCCCGGAAACAGTGAATGAAGTACAACCAGCAGTCCGGGACCTCATTAAGGCACTTATTCCAGACATTCCTGAGCACTGCCTGGAACTAGACAGGGCTCACAGTGCTTTGCAACCACCGCGTGCACATGGTCTCCCCAGGGACATTATTGTCAAACTGCATTTCTATTCTGTTAAATAAGAAGTGATGAAAAGATAGCGAACTGCTGACATTCTCACTACCCAGGGTCATCCAATACAGATCTTCGCTGACCTCTCTCTGTATACTGTTCAGAAACGGAGATCGTTTAAACCTCTTCTGCAAAGTTTGACACAAAAAGAAATCACCTACAGATGGTCTTTTCCTCTTCGCCTAAACTTCTCCTATCGCAATAAAGGATATGGCTTCTCGTCGTTTATGGAAGGTGAGCGCCTATTTCTCCACCTGGGCCTGATCATGTAGGAATTCCAACCGCCTTTGCACAGCAAGGGATCTTCTTCTTCTTCAAAGTGTCCACCTCCTGCTAGTTTTCTTAAGCCGGCTTGGCAAATGCAACACTCCAAGAGGTCTAAGGAGTCCCAACCGCCGGCAGGTTGTCACTTGTGACAAAGTTTCAGATGAGTGGTACTGTTTTCCCTGAATTGATTCCCCTGGAACTGTTTCTCTATGCTGAACAGTTCTTGTCCCTCCTCTACATCTAGAGGGACAGTCTTGTGGGAGCATTCTAGGGAGGTGAGTAGGGACTTGACACAAAGTCCCAATTTTTTTCTACAAGAATAATTTTGCATAGTGCTGTTTAATTATAGAGGCTTGTCATGGTCTCTTGTCCAAGGTTTCTCCCTTTGAGTGTTCTACATCAGAATGACATACATGCTATGAGGATCCAGAGACCTGTCTAACTGTTAGGGGGATACACTGGCAACTGTTTAAATTAAAAAAAAAAAAAAATGCAGCGCTACATAAAACAGTAGCTTAAAACTAAATATAATAGTACATAGAAGCCAATGAAGATTAGAGATGAGATGAAACCTCCACCAAAACTTCAGTGTGCAAGGGATAAGCACACCACACCCAAGTGCTTCCAATCTGCTTACCAGAAGAATATGAAAAGCAAGCGATGTATTTGTATGGTGAAAAAACTCAGCAGTGGATCCAATTGGCACACTCCATAATGAACAGACAGATTGAATTGTCACATCACCAGGAACTCAAGTATCACATGGGATGATGAATAATGGTATGCTCATCAGCAGGATACCCCAATAAGAAGAAAATAACAATAGTGAAGCCCGTATGAGTAAATTACACATTTTTATTGTAATCTACTTACATATGTCAATGGAAAAACATCACAGAATAAAAGAAATGGTCCGCGGCTCAACAGCGTGCTTGCATCAGCCAGCCTGACATGTTTCATCCTATGTGGATATCATCAAAGACGCAGGAAACTATTCCAATTTTACCACTCCATGACATCTGACATATTGCTTCTGCAAGAAACACACTTCCCTAGCATATATAATCCCTGCTTTAAACACCAACGCTACCCACAATTTTTCTTAGCAAACGCGGACAAAAAAACAAAAGGAGTAGCTATTTGCTTCTCCAAACACGTGAACTTCCCTCAGTCAAAGGTAATCAAAGACTCTCTGGGCCGCTATATACTGGTGATGGGCACCATAAATGGTGAGACTTACATTTTTATATCTAACTACAACCCAAACAAGGGTCAAGCAAAGTTCTTTGACTCACTGTTATGTACACTAAAGCAACACATTAAAGGCATAGTCATTTTTGGGGGCGATTCAAATTTAGCTTTTGACCTTTCTCTAGACAAAACAACTAAAGGGAAACCCAGAACCAAATGTCCCTCTAGACAGAGTTTAAAAATTGTGCAGTTATTACACGCGACTGGACTGGTAGATATTTGGAGAGAAATGAACCCCCATGTTAAGGATTACATGCAGTTTTCGGCACTGCACAATGCCCACACCAGGATAGACCACATCCAAATGCAAACTGCCTCTATCTTGATGGCCGTGTCGTCCAAAATTAAAGTTACACCCCTATCGGATCACTCTATTGTGATGTTACTTGCCAAATGGTCATCAGGAGCTGAGGGGGGCCCTTTAAATGGCGACTTAATGAAGCTTTGTTAAGCGACCCAATATAATGCACAATATTGGAAAAGGCCCTGAAGGAGTACTTTCTTGACAATGATAATGATTCAGTGACGTTGGAAACCCAATGAGCGGCCCACAAATCAGTGATGAGAGGTAAGTTTATACAGTTTTCCTCCAAGCTGAAATGTGAACATAGAGCAGATATTATTATACAGGATTTGTATAGCACCAACAGTTTATGCAGCACTTTACAATATAAAAGGAGACAATACAGTTACAATACAATAAAATACAAGAGGATTAAGAGGGCCCTGCTCAGAAGAGCTTACAATCTAATAGGGTGGGGCAGGTGGTACAAAAGGTTGTAACTGTGGGGAATGAGCTGATGGAAGTGGTAGGAGATTCGTTGGAGATATGATAGGCTTCCCTGAAGAGATGAGTTTTCAGGGATCTCCTGAAGGTAGCAAACGTAGGGGATAGACAGACCAGTGGAGGTAGTGAGGATGGGAGAGGCTCTGGAGAAATCCTGGAGATGAGCATGGGAGGAGGAGACGAGAGAGCTTGAGAGTAGGAGGTCTTGAGAAGAGCGGAGGGGATGATTTGGGTGATATTTGGAGACAAGATTGGTGATGTAGCTTGGAGCAGAGTTGTGAATGGCTTTGTACGTTGTGGTTAGTATTTTGAATTTAATTCATTGGGTGATTGGGAGCCAGTGTAGGGATTTGAAGAGAGGGTTGGCAGACACTGAGTGGTTGGTAAGGTGTATAGGTCTGGCAGCAGCATTCATGATAGACTGAAGAAGAGATAGCCTATGGAGAGGCAGGCCAATGAGAAGGGAGTTGCGATAGTCAAGGCAAGAGATAACAAGGGAGTGAATGAGGAGCTTGGTGGTTTCATTTGTTAAAAAGTGGCAAATTTTAGAGATGTTACGGAGGTGAATTCTACAAACTTTTGACAACGATTGGACTTGGGGCTGAAATTACATGTCAGAGTCTAGAATTACACCTAGTACCCTGGTGTGAGGGGAGGACCTAATGGTTGCATTGTTCATTTTGATGGAAAAGTCATGGAGGGGGGCATGTGCAGGGGGGAATATTAATAGCTCAGTTTTAGAGAGATTTAGTTTAAGGAAGTGGTGCGACATCCATGCTGATATGTCAGTTAGTAATGTGAGAGGAGACTGAAGGAGTGGGGTGAGGAGTAGACAGATAGATTTAGGTGTCATCGGTGTATAAGTGGTATTGGAAGCCATGGGCAGTTATCAAGTGACCAAGGGAGGAGGTGTAGATAGAGAAGAGAAGGGGTCCAAGAACAGAGCCTTGGGGGACCCCCACAGAAAGGGGCAATGGAGAGGAGGAGACAGAGTTGAAGGTGACACTGAAGGAGCGCTGTGATAGGCAGAGAACCAGGAGAAAGCAGAATCTCGGAGGCTAAGGGAATTTAGTTTATTGAGAAGGAGTGGGTGGTCAACAGTATCAAAGGCCGCAGAGAGGTCAAGTAGTAGGAGTATGGAGTATTGGCTGTTGGTTTTAGTAGTTAGTAAATCGTTAGTGAGTTTTAGTAAGGCAGTTTCCGTGGAGTGCTGCGAGTGAAAGCCAGACTGTAATGAGTCAAGAAGGTTATTTTCACTGAGGTAGGAGCTAAGACGGTTGTAGACTAAGCGTTCTAGAACCTTAGAGGTGAATGGGAGCAATGAGATGGGTCTTAAGTTGTTTAGATTGGTGGGGTCCAGTGAGGGACAAAAACAGAACATTCCATTGCTCAACTCACCAACCAGTCTGCCAACTGACCAAATTAACCTGTCCAACAGCCTGCATTAAAAACAGGGGTTTAGTTAGCACGCATTTGCAAATGCATGCATTGTTATTGGTGTATATTGGTCCAGGGACACACTGTACACCTTTGCTGCTATTGTGCTATTGCTGGGTGTCCAGTGTGCTCCTGTTCCTTTAAGGGGGATTGGGCTGCCTCTAGGCCCACCTGCCCCTCATCTATCCATTTAAATGTGCTTCCATTGTGGAGACGCTTATAAATTCAGTAGCATTAGGACTGCAAGTATACACAGGGTGCCGTGAAGAGCCCTTGCAGCTTATGCATGCGTTTGCAAATGCATGCTAACTAAACCCCTGTTTTTAACGCAGACTGTTGGACAGGTTAATTTGGTCAGATGGCAGACTGGTTGGTGAGTTGAGCTATGGAATGTTCTGTTTTTGTCTTTCATGTGATAGCCCTTCCATGTGCTCCTTGCTGTGAAGGCCAGTTATAGGTGGGGGCAGGGGCCATTTGTTTGTTTTTGTTCTTGTTCTTGTTCATTGAGGGCTTTTTAAGTATGGGAGTGATCTGCGCATGTTTTAGAGGGGAGGGGAAGGTGCCACTAGAGAGGGAGAGATTGAAGATGTGAGTGAGGGAGCATAGGATAGCATAAGAGGGTGACCTTAGTAGTTGTGAGGGAACAGGATCCAAGGGACAATTGGTTAGGTGGCATCTGAGAAAAGTTTTGTAACCTCTTCAGTAGTAGCCAATTCAAAAGAGGAGAGTGTTGAATGTGCTGTTAGGCCAGGTATGTTGGGTGGGGAAGATGTACGCACAGTGGAGGTGTCCTCACAAATTGCATCAATCTTGTCTTTGAAGTGATTGGCAATCTCTTGGGCAGTGAGTCAGTTAGTGGGTAGAGGGGGTGGGGGACGAAGCAGAGAGTTAAAGGTTGAGAAGAGCCGACAGGGACTGGATGACAAAGTATTAATAAGAGAAACAAAGTAGGCTTGTTTGGCAGCATGGAGGCAGGAATTGTATTTTACAAGGGCAGATTTATAAAGGGTGAAGTCTTGCAGGCATTTGGTATTACGCCACAGTCGTTCAAGAGTGCGACAATGTCTCTTGAGATTTCTAGTGTTGTCAGTTTGCCAGGGTTGTATTGGTCAGGGCCTGATTCTGCATGTGGTTAGAGGAGCAAGTGCATCTAGTGATGATGAGAGTGAACTGTTATAGACAGAGGTGGTCAGGTCAGGACAGGACAGGGGAGAGATTATGTCATATAGGTGGTCAGTAGCAGAATAGAGAAGAGAAGGGTTAAGGTGGCGAAGGTTCCTGCAAGTAATTGTTTGCTGCTTGGAGGGACAGGTGGTTGGAGGCAAGGATACAGTGAAACTAATGAGGTTGTGATCAGAGAGACGAAAGGGGGTGTTTATGAGGTTGCCAGGGTTGCAGAGATGGAAGAATACAAGGTCAAGGGTATTACCATTGGAGTGAGTGGAAGTATGTGTCCATTGTGTTAGGTCAAAAGATAAGGTAAAGTCGAGAAGTTTAGCTGTAGTTGGGCTGTTAACATTGACAGGAATGTTGAAGTCACCAAGAATGATCGTGGGTATTTCAGAGGAGAGAAAGTAGGGTAGCCAGGCAGCAAAGTCATCAAGAAAGGGCGACACTGGTCCAGGAGGCCAATACATTTCTGCAATCCTCAGAGAAATAGGATAAAACAGACGAATACAGTGCGTCTCAAAAGAAGAGAGGGAAAGAGAGGGAGGGATAGGAAGGACTTGGAAGGTGCTTTGTGGGGATAGAAGGAATCCAACTCCACCTCCTTTCTTTCTGTTGGGTCTGGGAGAGTGAGTCCAATGGAGGCCATTATGGGAGAGGGCAGCAGGAGAAGCTGAGTCCAAATTTTGAAGCCAGGTTTCAGTTATGGCGAGTATGTTAAAGCCATGAGAGATGAAGATGTCATGTACAGATATAGCGGGCATTCCAAAGGGCGCATGAGATTGGTGAGCGCTTTGAGGAAGCAGGGGGGTAGAAACTAAATTAAGTGGTTTGCGGTGGTTGCCAGAGAGGGAGGGGTATTGGAGATGTGGCTTGCAGTTTGAAAATGGTGGACCAGGATTAGGAGAAATGTCACCTGAGACTAGGAGAAGGAGGAGGGTGAGGAAGGCAAGATGGGAGTGGGATGTGCATGAGCGCACATGTCTAGTGGCCCTGGTGTTTATGCCAGCATGTGGGTGCAGCAAATGCAGGAGATGATGATAATAATAATTTTTGCTACAATAATAGGGAGAGGGTAGGAGTTAGGGTGATATGTGCATGCCGCAGGGTAAAGAGGAGGGGTAGAGTAAGGATAATTTGAGGATAGAAGACACTGATGTGAGAAGGAAGAGAATGAGGAGCATGTTAGTGGATAGAGTGGGAATCTGACTTGCTATAAAGTAAATGTCAAATGCTGGTTTGCTTGCTGTCTTGCAGAGTGGAGCAGAGTTCTTGTTGTATCTTTATCCAGCTATAGTTATCCTGCTTTCATTAAACTGCATTTGTGACAGAGCCACTCAGGAAAAAGCCATGATGTCTGCGCCTTGCCCCTGTCTGCGCCACCCCATAGGCTGCTTTAAATTTATAGGGAGACTGAGCAGGCATGCATTTCTCTATTGGTCACCATAGGGTCTGATTTGAGACACCTGAATATGGGAGAGAAGATGGCCAATACCAGACCAGACACAGGCTAGGGTCATAAAGCAAATTACCTCTCTTGATCACTCAAGCCAAATGGGGTTGAGAATCAATTACCAGTAATGTTGCGACTGTAGTGTGGTTGTTATATAGCTAGCATTAAATATAGAAGTTTAAAGATATGACAGCAGAAGACATTTACCAAAGATGTTACAGTAATGTCAGTTCAGCAGAGTAGAGCGTACAGATGGATAGACATTTACCTGTAAAAAAGCAGAGGAGAAGACATGATCAGAATTGATAACTGTGGCGGTGAAACTACACATCACTCGTGACAGAGCCATTCAGGACAGAGCCATGATGTCTGCGCCTTGCCCCGTCTGCATATACAGAAGCATACGGAGGAATTTCTCTACCTAAGCAAAACTCGCAAGTGCAACCCCACACCTATATCTTTGGCACAGCTAGATGTAGCCCAAACTAACCTTAATCTGGTTCTTACTACAGCAGCAGAGAAACACCTTAGATGGACGGAGCAAGATTTTATGCCCAAAAGGATAAGATTGGCTCTAAATTAACAACTAAACTAACCCCTAGACCACGCACTTTAGCCTTCCCAAAAATTTGTACCGCAGCAGGTGACCTGACTCAAAACCCGATTAGGATTATGGAGGACTTTCAAAAGTTCAACTCCAATCTTTATGATGCCACTTTTCCCTCCTCTCCTAATATGGAATACTTCCTTACAGATCTCCCCATACCTACAATTGCTCGGAACCATAGGGATCTCTTGGAGAAGCCTTTCTCGTCTGAAGAGGTAATAGAGACAATTAAGTTTCTTAAATTAGGCACTTCCCCGGGTCCAGGTGGATTCTCAGTAGGCTATTATAGAAAATGTGGCCACGCTTTATCTTTCTTTATGGCACGGTCCTTCAATTCTCTTAGGGATGGAGTCCCCTTGGATAGGGACCTTAATTCTGCATATATTTCTGTTATCCCCAAACCAGGGAAAGATGTGAGTGAGATCAGCAACTATCACCCGATTTCTCTTATCAACAACAGTCTTAAAATTATGACAAAAATCTTAGCATCAAGACTATCTAGTTTTATTGAAAAATATGTGCATGAGGATTAGGTGGGTTTCATCCCTGGGAGACAGGGACTGGACCAGATCAGGAGAGAAATATATGTAATTTGCATATTTACTCTCATTGGGATGAAGGTCCTCCCCAGAAGGGTTTTCTCCTCTATATAGACCTACAAAAAGCATTTGAATAATTTACCTGGCCGTATATCTTTGGGATCTTGGAGAAATGGGATTTGGCCCCCACTTTAGAGGCATAATACACTCTATCTACCTGTCACCTAGTGCACAGGTATGCTTACCTGGTAGATACTCTGACTCTCTTGATATTAGAAAAGGGACCAGACAGGGGTGCCCCCCTTAATTTTCACAATTGCTATCGAAACTTTTTTTTTTTAACATAAAGTTTATTTATAATTAGCAAACAGACAGAATACAAATTGAGTCATAGTAGATTGAGACAGATTTTGTACATTAATCGGATATACAGTATCGAGTCAAATGAATTCAGTGACAGTGGTATACATTAAGGTTATGTCCATTGAGCGTAGTAATCATTGAGTAGATCATACAAATAGCAAAAGGAAAAACCATGGGGGGGGGGATGGCCTGGGCCCACAATATTGTTTAGGGTACATCTTTCTGATAGACCCGGCGTACATCAGGGGTCAGGAGGCAGGGGAGAGGTAAACACCGGGATTGAAGGGGTAGACATATGGGAGGTCTACCAATATCTACTCAAGGGTCAGGTGCCTAGCTTTCACCCAGTCCGCCCAAATTTTATCAAATTTCTTCAGGCAATTCCTTCCTAGATATGTTAGTTTATAGAGAGAAAGTGCTGCATTGATGAGGGAAAGCCAAAGTTGTCTAGTGTGTGGTTGAGGCTGGTTCCAGTGGAGGAGGATCGCCTTCCTAGCATATAATGCAGTGTAAAAAACAGTTTTTTTCTCTGAGGGGCTTCAAGGGAGTCGCATATACAAAAGAAGGGGAATAGGACTGTTCAGGACATTGAGCTTTCCTATGGAATTAATATAGTCCAGGACCACCTTCCAAAAACTCCCTATCGCTGGACAGGCCCAAACTATATGGAAGAAATCTGTGTCATCCGAACCACACTTGGGACACACTGCTGATCTGTCAGGGTAGATTTTTGCTACACGTACCAGGTAACAGTAGGCTGTCCCTTGACGAGATAGTCAATGTTAGGTACTGCTGTATTCCCTCCTCCCAATCGTCGTCAGCCAATTCAGGGATTTCATGCTGCCTACACGAAAACAATTGAGAAACCCTAGATGTTTCCAACAGGGCAAGCTTATTATAAATAGTCAAGAGCATTTTGCTATGTTCAGGGGGTCGTAGCTCCATTTCCAAGTCTGACATCTGTAAGGTCACCGAGTTAGGGAATTGGGAGCGGAAAGCATGCCTCAATTGGAGATATCTAAAAAACATTTGGTTTGGGAGGCCCCTGCTACTCTTCAGAGCATCAAACGTTGTCAACTGTCCTTGGAATACTATATCTCCTAAGGTTGTGATCCCGTGTCTAGCCCACACAACTGGGTCCGGTATAGACCGAAAATGTTGCAACTTCGGATTACCCCAAAGTGATGTTACAGAAGACCATGTATTTTGTATCCCAAATTTTAGACTGACCGTATCCCAAACCTTAAGGGTTGTCTTCATAGGGAGATACACCTTTGGATTAGATCGGGGACCCCTGTGTATGAGGTTTCTCAATTCCGAGAAGGAGCCTAGCAACGCAGCCTCTACCGTAGATGCCGGATTAGCAGGTTCCTCCGCCAACCACCACTTAAGTGTCACCAGGACCGCAGCTCAATAGTATTTTAGAAAACATGGGAGTGCCAAACCTCCCAATGTGACTGGTAATTGTAGAGTTGTTTTCGCTATCCTAGGGGTCTTCCCATTCCAAATTAAGGAGATTTTTTTTTTTTAATAAATTTTTATTAATGAAAAAAATAGCAAATATACAGTTACAACAAAAAGAAAAAAGAATAGAGAACAGTTCTGTTTTTCCAGTGATATGACTGATTTCTGATTGGGACTCTAAAACAAAGTTAATACTGCAGCTGCAGGAACAGATTCACAGGACTCAATCACTGTGTTTAAAATGTCCGTTCAGTGAAAAATGTATTATTACATGTTATTTTATACATAGATAAGAAAAGGGTGGTGTGAGATGTTATTAAAAACTAACAAATAGCAATATGTTATTAAAAGCTAACAAATAAAAATATATTATTAAAAACTAGCGAATAGAACAATTGCAAAAGTAAAACCTTGAGAAGGGAGGGGGGAGTAGAGAGCGTTTAGTAGAAGAAGTGTCTGTGTGTTAGGTGAAGGTTACAGAACACATTTCAACAGTGAGAACAAAATGGATTCTCTTGTGCTTAAATGAACAGTACAATGAATGTCCATGTCATTTCCCCCCTTTTGTTTATTTGACACCATTCTTCTCCGCGTTACATTCAGCCGATTGCTGGTAACTCCTGTTACATTGGCGCAGAGAGACGGCGTCCTGTTCAGCTCTCTCCTAGCTTTCTCACAATAATGGGTTCATCAGGGCTGGTGGTACATTTGTTGGTACAGCGGGTAGTCACACAGAGGCATAGCCTGATGAGGAAGTAAATAACAAACATGAGAAATAGGAACATCACAATGTAAGCGCCTAGTTTCTGTAACCATGTTGCTATGCCATATAAAAAATCACCGAAATCTCCTAAACCCTGAAAGGGGTTCCATCCATCTTTAGCAATATCTCTGGCCTTATTCTGTAGTTCTCTTATCTTAGCAAGATGCCCTTTAATAATGTCCTCATTATCAGAAATGTATATACAACAGTCAGTGCGAAATATCTTACACATCCCACCTTGAGCTGCAGTGAGATAATTTAGCATTAATCTGTGCTCTAATACTACTTTTTTAAGCTGAGCCATTTCTTCATTTAATAAACCTATATCAGTGGTAGTAAGGTTAATAATCTCATCTACAATTCTAGTGTAATTATTTAGTCTTTTCATTGCTGTAATGTTTGCTCCAGTGCAATCTGAATTGCCCAACCGTCTACATTTAGTGTTAAACGGGCATGTAATGTTTAAACAAATCTGTGGAGTGTTTATCTGTTTCGAAACTATCAAAGTTACTGATCTGTGCTCATTAGCTGTGGAGACTATGTATGAGCCATTTATTCTGGTCCTGTTCAGATCAGTGAAATTGAGAGGCATTGCTATCATGGGTATTGTTCCTGTTTGGGGATGTAAATGAGAACACACCCAGCAGTTACTAGCGTTGCTATGGGTTGCATACATTTTTAATATTTGGATGAAAGGGTTATTTTTCCATGTCTCAGTTCTCACAAACAACAAAAAGAAAAGAAACATTATCATCTTTTTTTCAAAGGATATCATCACTTCAGGATTTTCTTGCAGTGACTGGCGTGAGTCCAGGTGGGCTTTCCTTCCAACTTGACAGCAGAACCGGTTGTCAAAAGCACCAAATGTGGTCCGTCAAATTTTGGTTCTAGTGGCTTTCTGACGTGTCGCTTGACCACCACCCAGTCACTTGGTTGGATTCTGTGAATACCTGAAACAGAATCTGGGTCGGGGATAGATTTATAAACACCTTCATGTATTTTATTCAATGTTCTTTGCAAAATCTGAACATATTCTAACAGATTAGAGTGAGAAGCCTGCAACTGTTGGGGAAAATATAGCCCTGTTTTGGGTGGCCCTCCAAATAAAATCTCATAGGGTGACAGCCCATGTGGTTGTTTAGGGGTAGTTCGTACAGAATATAGGGATAATGGCAAAGCTTCCACCCATCCTTTTCCTGTATCTGCTTTAATTTTTGCACATCTGTTTTTCAAAATTCCATTAAGTCTCTCAACTGTACCACTACTTTGTGGATGATAAGGTGTATGGAAAGCTTGCTGTATGTGAAGGGCTTCCATTACCTCTTTCATTACTTCCCCAGTAAAATGGGTTCCTCTGTCACTCTCAATAGTTTCAGGAACTCCATATCTACAAACTATTTCATTCAAAATTTTCTTTGCTGTTGTTTTTGCATTTGCTTTGGCTACTGGCCAGCTCTCGGGCCAACCTGAAAACATGTCAACACACACTAAAGCAAACTCATAGGTGCCTATTCTGGGCATCTGAATGTAGTCTATTTGAATTCTTTGGAAAGGGAAATCTGGCTTTGGAGAATGCCTTTGGGGAACATGAACAGGCCTCCCTGCATTGTACAGAGCACAAGTGAGACATGAAGCACAAAACCTGGCTGCAAATGCACTAAATCCAGGTGCTATCCAATAGCAGTCAGTAAGTGCCACCATCGCGCCCTTAGCAAGATGACTGACGCCATGTGCCAGCTGTGCTAAAACTGGGTACAAACTCCTGGGTAGACACCACCTGTTGTCAGCGCTCCACAGGCCCTGCTGATTTTGGGTAGCATTACATTTGATCCACTTATCCTTCTCTTCATCAGGGGCCTGGTTCTGCAACTGAATTAGAGTTTCTACATCCCACTGCTCTTGATGAGGGGAATCTGTCCCCGCTACCTGGGCGACCCCTACAGTGGATGTGACTCCAAATGCCATAAGGGCAGCATCCTTTGCCGCTTGGTCCGCTAAAGCATTTCCTCTGGCTGTCATGTCACTTCCCCTTTGCATGCCCTTTTACCTTCAAGATGGCAACTTCTGCTGGTTTCTGAAAGGCCTCAAATAGCTGCTTTATGAGTTTTGCAAGTCTCACTGGCTTCCCTGCACTAGTCAGAAAGTTCCGTGCTTTCCAGATAGGCCCAAAATCGTGGGCTATTCCAAATGCATATCTGCTGTCAGTGTAGATGTTTCCCCTTTGATTCTCTAGGAGATGACATGCTTTGACTACAGCATACAACTCCGCTTCCTGTGCTGACATCTGGGGTTTCAATGCTTCCTGATGTAAAATGGTGTCTGTAGTGGTTACAGCAAACCCTGTGTGTGGCTGACCATCATCAGTGTAAAATCTGGAACCATCTACGAATAAGTGTGTGTCACAATCTGCTAAGGGCTCATCTTTTGCTGGTGTGACAGAGGCCCTTTCTACCTCCATAAGAGCCATACAATCATGAGAAAAACCCTCAGGTTCTACATCAGTACCATTTGTTGCATCTTCCTCATCAATTATAGGAAGAAGAGTAGCCGGATTTAAAGTAACACATCGTTTGATTGTTAAATTCGATGGAGCAAAAAGAGCAGACTGGTACTTGTCAAATCTACTGGCAGACACATGTCTGGTATTTACTTGATTCATGATTTCCTGTACTGCATGTGGCACATACAGGATCAGAGCAGAATCTAATACAAGCTCCGTTACTTTGTCTAGCAGCAAAATGCAGGCTGCTATGGCTCGCATACAACTGGGGGAGCCTTTGATGACAGGGTCTAATGAGGCTGATACATACATCACAGGCCTCTGTTTGTCTCCATGTAGCTGGGTGAGTACACCTGCAGCAAATCCATTGACTTCATGACAGAACAACGAGAAAGTCTTAGTATAGTAAGGAAGTCCAATGGCGGGAGCTTCAGACAAAATTTTAATAAGCTCCTTCATCTGCAATTCATTGTCCCATGTGAGTTTGAAAGGGTTTCTAGTGGTAGCCTCATATAGAGGAGCCATAAGTTCTGATGCATTTGGAATCCAGTCCCTACAATATCCCACTAACCCCAGGAAGGCACGTAGTTCCCGGACATTTCTTGGCTTTTTGTTTTGTAAAGTTTTAACGCGATCTGTGGTTAGGTGACGGATTCCATGTGAAATGCAGTGACCCAGGAAGATCACTTTCTCTTGGCAGTATTGTAGCTTATCTTTGCTAACTTTGTTGTTACTGTTATAGAGAAACAGGAGAAGGCTTACTGTTTCTCTGCTACAAATGTCCTTTGTATCAGAACAAATAAGCAAATCGTCTATGTACTGAAGCAAAACTGTGTTTGGGTGTAAGGGGGACCATTGGTCCAATACTTGCTTTAACGCAGTATGATATTCAGAGGGGCTACTCACACAGCCTTGGGGCAATCTTGTCCATGCTAACTTTTGGGCATCATGGGTAAATGAAAAAAGGTGCCAGCAATCTGGGTGCAGGGGCACCGAAAAGAAAGCATTTGCAAGATCAATCACTGTAAAGCAGGTGCTGGAGGCAGGTATTCCACTTAGTAAAGTGCGGGGGTTGGGCACGATCGGGGTATCTGCCTCTATTATATTGTTAATGGCTCTCAAATCATGCACCATGCGATATGTCACCTGCCCACCCTTCTTGTCTGGCTTCTTTGCAATTGGGAACAGGGGTGTATTGACCTGGGACTTAATTGGTACAACAACCCCTGCTGCTTTCAGTTGAGTGATTTGATCCTTTATCCCCTCAGTCTGAGCAATACTCAGTGGGTACTGTTTAATCTGTGGGAGATGGGCTCCTGGTTTAATTTTTATCATGACTGGGGTGCAATCCAGCAGACCTACATCATATTTGCTGGTGGCCCATAATTCAGTGGGAATCACTTTCAATTCTGGTGGAAATGGCAGAGTGGAGTCTTGGATTAAAAATACTCCACAGGCAGAATTTAAAACTTCTCCTGATAGACTACTGACCACTTGGACTCCTTTAGGAGTGTAGTCTATGTTTGCTAAAATTTGGTTCAAAATGTCAGCTCCCAAAAGATTGGTAGGAACTGTGTCTGAAACTAACACTTTAGTGACAATTTCTGTTTGCTGTCCTAGCCTGAGTTTAAGTGGCTTGGACTCAACCAAATCAGTAGAGGTCCCGGTTAGGCCAACACCAGAGATAACATTTGTAGATAATAATCCTGGAGGTAAGTCCTCTATATTAAAAACACTTCGGCTTGCACCAGTATCAATTAAACAGGTTAATTCTGTTTCTCCTCCAGGATAGGGGAGTTCTTGTAAAAATACTTTTACTCTGGCCTCGGAACCATTGTCTCCCCTATTTAACATGATTGATACTGGCATGCCATTTTCCTATGCCTGATCCACTGCTTTTGGCAGAGAACTGGGATCAGCATGAGGGGCCTCTAAGCTCTTTTCTAGTCTACGGTCAGGAAGATGGCAGAATTTGGCTATGTGTCCTTCCCCATCACAATTGTAGCATATAATTGGTCCCCGATTGCCATGATTTCTGAAATTGCCTTTGCCTCTTCCTCTTCCTTTTCCTCTCTGCTTCCCCATGTACATTACCTTGGGTTTGCTGTCTTTTTGGTTAATCCTGTTTTCTATGGATAACAGGATAGGCAGGACGTCTCGAATAGACATATTGCCTGCCTCAGGCCTTGCTGTGAACAACTTTTCTTTCAACTGGGGTATTAAACCATCAAGAAACCTTTGTTTCACCAGTTGTGTAGATGGACTTGCAGTTTCTCCCGCCTTCTCTTCCTCTATTTTAATGCCTGCTTCCTCAGCCATATCACTTAGCCGCCTCCAATAAGCCCCTGCTGCTTCCTCTTTCCCTTGCTTAGCATTCATAAATTCAGCATGTCTGGTTTGTCCATATATTTGGGACAATTTTTCCTTCAATTTCTCACAAACCTCCCGTCCACTAACCATCTTACCTAGATTTTTGACGTCTACACCACATTCTTTAAGTATATAGCCAGACATGTTGCTTCCCACTGCTTTAATAAGAAGCTGATGAATGTCAGTAGCAGAAGCCTCATATGCTTCCTGTGCAGCGCTAAGTTTGTTTGCAAACCCAATTGGATTCTTTCTAGGATCTCCCAATCCCTCTAATATGGCTCTCATATCTTGGGGACTAAAAGGTACATGCCATTTAATTTGAGACTTACTGTCAACAGCATCACCTTCAAAAACTAATTGGGTTATGACAGGATAAACTGCAACAGATTTCTCTATGCCAGGGGCAGAAGGGCTGGCATCTCCCTTCCTTCTCTCTTCATCTTGCTGCCACAATTTGGAAATTATGGTTTGCTCTGGAAGTTCAGACTCTATCTCTCTTTCTCTGGCCAAAGCCTTAAGTTCAGAGAGATCTAGGTTTGCATATGTGCCTTTTGATTTATGCCAATCATCTGTTTGTAGGATACGAGCCAAATCCCTCTTTGTAGGTTGATATGGGGCTGTTAAACCTCTGCTCTCTACTATATTGCATAGCTCATCTTTTGTGTGTTCCATGTAATCTAATTCTTTTGCTTTTGTGCGTGGACCCCTTAAAGCCAAACTGGCAGCCACATAAGGTGGGGGGTCCTCCTCTACAGAGTCTTCTGGCCAAACGTAGTAAATTTGGGCAGTACTTTTATTAAATATCTCCATCAAGCCAGTTTGATTTGCTACTTTAGCTTCTGTCTCCCATGTGCAAGCTATTCTCCACGTTCCTTCACTGCACAGTAGTGGGCCACAATCGTGCAGAAAAGTTTGCCATACTTTTAAATCAAAAGTCCCTTCAGATTTTAAAGGTTTAGCTGTTCCCTTTGTCCATTCTACCCATTTATCTAGGGGCTCAGTATAGGCAGAACCGTACCTTCGGTTCATATATTCTCTAGCGCTCATCTTGCGCTGGGCATTTTCTGAAGGCCTCTCTCCCTTCATTCCCTTAATTAATTTAATGCCCATAATGACTGGCCAGTCTTCTCTCTTCTCTACTTGTGCCTATACCCTTTTGCCTCTAAAACAAATAGTACAGCAAATCTGCAGATTTACAAGAATACTCTCCACTAATATACGTGGATAGAAGGGGTTTATGACAATAGACAAAACACTCATTAAGAGACCCTCCTCGTCTCTTCTCTTCTCTGTGAGTTTTATCTGACCCTACCATGCGCCTCTGACCCAGGTCGCCCACAAGGAGTCAACGCAGGGAACTGCAGAGGATTTTCCCTATCCACACACAGTCCAACCCGTGAAGGGGGACACAAACACATTCACACACACACGTTACCCAACCAGAAAGGTCCGAGAGTGGTCTGGTTTCCTTGAGAACCGACAGATAGGATACATAGGAAAAGGCAGAAATATAGCAAGCTTAAGGGCAGCTTACCTAGCCGGCATTTGAGGTCTGCGTTTCCCGATGATCCCGATCGAAGCGCGGTTCCTTCTGGAGACTCTGCCAAACTCCTGTTATGGCTTGCCAAGACTGATATGACTGATTTCTGATTGGGACTCTAAAACAAAGTTAATACTGCAGCTGCAGGAACAGATTCACAGGACTCAATCACTGTGTTTAAAATGTCCATTCAGTGAAAAATGTATTATTACATGTTATTTTATACATAGATAAGAAAGGGGTGGTGTGAGATGTTATTAAAAACTAACAAATAGCAATATGTTATTAAAAGCTAACAAATAGAAATATATTATTAAAAACTAGCGAATAGAACAATTGCAAAAGTAAAACCTTGAGAAGGGAGGGGGGAGTAGAGAGCGTTTAGTAGGAGAAGTGTCTGTGTGTTAGGTGAAGGTTACAGAACACATTTCAACAGTGAGAACAAAATGGATTCTCTTGTGCTTAAATGAACAGTACAATGAATGTCCATGTCATTTCCCCCCTTTTGTTTATTTGACACCATTCTTCTCCGCGTTACATTCAGCCGATTGCTGGTAACTCCTGTTACATTGGCGCAGAGAGACGGCGTCCTGTTCAGCTCTCTCCTAGCTTTCTCACAATAATGGGTTCATCAGGGCTGGTGGTACATTTGTTGGTACAGCGGGTAGTCACACAGAGGCATAGCCTGATGAGGAAGTAAATAACAAACATGAGAAATAGGAACATCACAATGTAAGCGCCTAGTTTCTGTAACCATGTTGCTATGCCATATAAAAAATCACCAAAACCTCCTAAACCCTGAAAGGGGTTCCATCCATCTTTAGCAATATCTCTGGCCTTATTCTGTAGTTCTCTTATCTTAGCAAGATGCCCTTTAATAATGTCCTCATTATCAGAAATGTATATACAACAGTCAGTGCGAAATATCTTACACATCCCACCTTGAGCTGCAGTGAGATAATTTAGTGTTAATCTGTGCTCTAATACTACTTTTTTAAGCTGAGCCATTTCTTCATTTAATAAACCTATATCAGTGGTAGTAAGGTTAATAATCTCATCTACAATTCTAGTGTAATTATTTAGTCTTTTCATTGCTTCAATTCCCCATCCTGTCCAGGAAGGGAACCATGACCATGCCATGTCACCTTCAGTGAACAGCTCTCTTTTGAACACTAAAGGGTATTCTGGACTTTGATCTGGTCGCACTGTATCTTTGCGAACAGCCAAAGCAGGTACTAACTTCACAATATAACATGTACCTGTAACATTTGTAGGAAGCCAGGCATAAGCTTTATTTCCACATATATAATATAACCCTCTACATATGGATGGTATGCCTGCTCCTAAAAAACTGGAAGCAATAACATGGAATCTCAGGAAACCGATATTTTCACATATTGGAAACTGTGAGCAATTTGTACTATAAAGGGTTCTATTTAGTTCTGGATCTGGGATATAATAAATATTGACCATAGTTTCCTCCATAAACTGTAATTTTTGCTCCAGTGCAATCTGAATTGCCCAACCGTCTACATTTAGTGTTAAACGGGCATGTAATGTTTAAACAAATCTGTGGATGTTTATCTGTTTCGAAACCATCAAAGTTACTGATCTGTGCTCATTAGCTGTGGAGACTATGTATGAGCCATTTATTCTGGTCCTGTTCAGATCAGTGAAATTGAGAGGCATTGCTATCATGGGTATTGTTCCTGTTTGGGGATGTAAATGAGAACACACCCAGCAGTTACTAGCGTTGCTATGGGTTGCATACAATTTTAACATTTGGATGAAAGGGTTATTTTTCCATGTCTCAGTTCTCACAAACAACAAAAAGAAAAGAAACATTATCATCTTTTTTTCAAAGGATATCATCACTTCAGGATTTTCTTGCAGTGACTGGCGTGAGTCCAGGTGGGCTTTCCTTCCAACTTGACAGCAGAACCGGTTGTCAAAAGCACCAAATGTGGTCCGTCAAATTTTGGTTCTAGTGGCTTTCTGACGTGTCGCTTGACCACCACCCAGTCACTTGGTTGGATTCTGTGAATACCTGAAACAGAATCTGGGTCGGGATAGATTTATAAACACCTTCATGTATTTTATTCAATGTTCTTTGCAAAATCTGAACATATTCTAACAGATTAGAGTGAGAAGCCTGCAACTGTTGGGGAAAATATAGCCCTGTTTTGGGTGGCCCTCCAAATAAAATCTCATAGGGGGACAGCCCATGTGGTTGTTTAGGGGTAGTTCGTACAGAATATAGGGCTAATGGCAAAGCTTCCACCCATCCTTTTCCTGTATCTGCTTTTATTTTTGCACATCTGTTTTTCAAAATTCCATTAAGTCTCTCAACTGTACCACTACTTTGTGGATGATAAGGTGTATGGAAAGCTTGCTGTATGTGAAGGGATTCCATTACCTCTTTCATTACTTCCCCAGTAAAATGGATTCCTCTGTCACTCTCAATAGTTTCAGGAACTCCATATCTACAAACTATTTCATTCAAAGTTTTCTTTGCTGTTGTTTTTGCATTTGCTTTGGCTACTGGCCAGCTCTCGGGCCAACCTGAAAACATGTCAACACACACTAAAGCAAACTCATAGGTGCCTATTCTGGGCATCTGAATGTAGTCTATTTGAATTCTTTGGAAAGGGAAATCTGGCTTTGGAGAATGCCTTTGGGGAACATGAACAGACCTCCCTGCATTGTACAGAGCACAAGTGAGACATGAAGCACAAAACCTGGCTGCAAATGCACTAAATCCAGGTGCTATCAAATAGCAGTCAGTAAGTGCCACCATCGCGCCCTTAGCAAGATGACTGACGCCATGTGCCAGCTGTGCTAAAACTGGGTACAAACTCCTGGGTAGACACCACCTGTTGTCAGCGCTCCACAGGCCCTGCTGATTTTGGGTAGCATTACATTTGATCCACTTATCCTTCTCTTCATCAGGGGCCTGGTTCTGCAACTGAATTAGAGTTTCTACATCCCACTGCTCTTGATGAGGGGAATCTGTCCCCGCTACCTGGGCGACCCCTACAGTGGATGTGACTCCAAATGCCATAAGGGCAGCATCCTTTGCCGCTTGGTCCGCTAAAGCATTTCCTCTGGCTGTCATGTCACTTCCCTTTGCATGCCCTTTTACCTTCAAGATGGCAACTTCTGCTGGTTTCTGAAAGGCCTCAAATAGCCGCTCTATGAGTTTTGCATGTCTCACTGGCTTCCCTGCACTAGTCAGAAAGTTCCGTGCTTTCCAGATAGGCCCAAAATCGTGGGCTATTCCAAATGCATATCTGCTGTCAGTGTAGATGTTTCCCCTTTGATTCTCTAGGAGATGACATGCTTTGACTACAGCATACAACTCCGCTTCCTGTGCTGACATCTGGGGTTTCAATGCTTCCTGATGTAAAATGGTGTCTGTAGTGGTTACAGCAAACCCTGTGTGTGGCTGACCATCATCAGTGTAAAATCTGGAACCATCTACGAATAAGTGTGTATCACAATCTGCTAAGGGCTCATCTTTTGCTGGTGTGACAGAGGCCCTTTCTACCTCCATAAGAGCCATACAATCATGAGAAAACTCTCAGGTTCTACATCAGTACCATTTGTTGCATCTTCCTCATCAATTATAGGAAGAAGAGTAGCCGGATTTAAAGTAACACATCGTTTGATTGTTAAATTCGATGGAGCAAAAAGAGCAGACTGGTACTTGTCAAATCTACTGGCAGACACATGTCTGGTATTTACTTGATTCATGATTTCCTGTACTGCATGTGGCACATACAGGATCAGAGCAGAATCTAGTACAAGCTCCGTTACTTTGTCTAGCAGCAAAATGCAGGCTGCTATGGCTCGCATACAACTGGGGGAGCCTTTGATGACAGGGTCTAATGAGGCTGATACATACATCACAGGCCTCTGTTTGTCTCCATGTAGCTGGGTGAGTACACCTGCAGCAAATCCATTGACTTCATGACAGAACAACGAGAAAGTCTTAGTATAGTAAGGAAGTCCAAAGGGGGGAGCTTCAGACAAAATTTTAATAAGCTCCTTAATCTGCAATTCATTGTCCCATGTGAGTTTGAAAGGGTTTCTAGTGGTAGCCTCATATAGAGGAGCCATAAGTTCTGATGCATTTGGAATCCAGTCCCTACAATATCCCGCTAACCCCAGGAAGGCACGTAGTTCCCGGACATTTCTTGGCTTTTTGTTTTGTAAAGTTTTAACGTGATCTGGGGTTAGGTGACGGATTCCATGTGAAATGCAGTGACCCAGGAAGATCACTTTCTCTTGGCAGTATTGTAGCTTATCTTTGCTAACTTTGTTGTTACTGTTATAGAGAAACAGGAGAAGGCTTACTGTTTCTCTGCTACAAATGTCCTTTGTATCAGAAAAAATAAGCAAATCGTCTATGTACTGAAGCAAAACTGTGTTTGGGTGTAAGGGGGGCCATTGGTCCAATACTTGCTTTAACGCAGTATTATATTCAGAGGGGCTACTCACACAGCCTTGGGGCAATCTTGTCCATGCTAACTTTTGGGCATCATGGGTAAATGAAAAAAGGTGCCAGCAATCTGGGTGCAGGGGCACCGAAAAGAAAGCATTTGCAAGATCAATCACTGTAAAGCAGGTGCTGGAGGCAGGTATTCCACTTAGTAAAGTGCGGGGGTTGGGCACGATCGGGGTATCTGCCTCTATTATATTGTTAATGGCTCTCAAATCATGCACCATGCGATATGTCACCTGCCCACCCTTCTTGTTTGGCTTCTTTGCAATTGGGAACAGGGGTGTATTGACCTGGGACTTAATTGGTACAACAACCCCTGCTGCTTTCAGTTGAGTGATTTGATCCTTTATCCCCTCAGTCTGAGCAATACCCAGTGGGTACTGTTTAATCTGTGGGAGATGGGCTCCTGGTTTAATTTTTATCATGACTGGGGTGCAATCCAGCAGACCTACATCATATTTGCTGGTGGCCCATAATTCAGTGGGAATCACTTTCAATTCTGGTGGAAATGGCAGAGTGGAGTCTTGGATTAAAAATACTCCACAGGCAGAATTTAAAACTTCTCCTGATAAACTACTGACCACTTGGACTCCTGTAGGAGTGTAGTCTATGTTTGCTAAAATTTGGTTCAAAATGTCAGCTCCCAAAAGATTGGTAGGAACTGTGTCTGAAACTAACACTTTAGTGACAATTTCTGTTTGCTGTCCTAGCCTGAGTTTAAGTGGCTTGGACTCAACCAAATCAGTAGAGGTCCCGGTTAGGCCAACACCAGAGATAACATTTGTAGATAATAATCCTGGAGGTAAGTCCTCTATATTAAAAACACTTCGGCTTGCACCAGTATCAATTAAACAGGTTAATTCTGTTTCTCCTCCAGGATAGGGGAGTTCTTGTAAAAATACTTTTACTCTGGCCTCGGAACCATTGTCTCCCCTATTTAACATGATTGATACTGGCATGCCATTTTCCTATGCCTGATCCACTGCTTTTGGCAGAGAACTGGGATCAGCATGAGGGGCCTCTAAGCTCTTTTCTAGTCTACGGTCAGGAAGATGGCAGAATTTGGCTATGTGTCCTTCCCCATCACAATTGTAGCATATAATTGGTCCCCGATTGCCATGATTTCTGAAATTGCCTTTGCCTCTTCCTCTTCCTTTTCCTCTCTGCTTCCCCATGTACATTACCTTGGGTTTGCTGTCTTTTTGGTTAATCCTGTTTTCTATGGATAACAGGATAGGCAGGACGTCTCGAATAGACATATTGCCTGCCTCAGGCCTTGCTGTGAACAACTTTTCTTTCAACTGGGGTATTAAACCATCAAGAAACCTTTGTTTCACCAGTTGTTTAGATGGACTTGCAGTTTCTCCCGCCTTCTCTTCCTCTATTTTAATGCCTGCTTCCTCAGCCATATCACTTAGCCACCTCCAATAAGCCCCTGCTGCTTCCTCTTTCCCTTGCTTAGCATTCATAAATTCAGCATGTCTGGTTTGTCCATATATTTGGGGCAATTTTTCCTTCAATTTCTCACAAACCTCCCGTTTACTAACCATCTTACCTAGATTTTTGACGTCTACACCACATTTTTTAAGTATATAGCCAGACATGTTGCTTCCCACTGCTTTAATAAGAAGCTGATGAATGTCAGTAGCAGAAGCCTCATATGCTTCCTGTGCAGCGCTAAGTTTGTTTGCAAACCCAATTGGATTCTTTCTAGGATCTCCCAATCCCTCTAATATGGCTCTCATATCTTGGGGACTAAAAGGTACATGCCATTTAATTTGAGACTTACTGTCAACAGCATCACCTTCAAAAACTAATTGGGTTCTGACAGGATAAACTGCAACAGATTTCTCTATGCCAGGGGCAGAAGGGCTGGCATCTCCCTTCCTTCTCTCTTCATCTTGCTGCCACAATTTGGAAATTATGGTTTGCTCTGGAAGTTCAGATTCTATCTCTCTTTCTCTGGCCAAAGCCTTAAGTTCAGAGAGATCTAGGTTTGCATATGTGCCTTTTGATTTATGCCAATCATCTGTTTGTAGGATACGAGCCAAATCCCTCTTTGTAGGTTGATATGGGGCTGTTAAACCTCTGCTCTCTACTATATTGCATAGCTCATCTTTTGTGTGTTCCATGTAATCTAATTCTTTTGCTTTTGTGCGTGGACCCCTTAAAGCCAAACTGGCAGCCACATAAGGTGGGGGGTCCTCCTCTACAGAGTCTTCTGGCCAAATGTAGTAAATTTGGGCAGTACTTTTATTAAATATCTCCATCAAGCCAGTTTGATTTGCTACTTTAGCTTCTGTCTCCCATGTGCAAGCTATTCTCCACGTTCCTTCACTGCACAGTAGTGGGCCATAATCGTGCAGAAAAGTTTGCCATACTTTTAAATCAAAAGTCCCTTCAGATTTTAAAGGTTTAGCTGTTCCCTTTGTCCATTCTACCCATTTATCTAGGGGCTCAGTATAGGCAGAACCATACCTTCGGTTCATATATTCTCTAGTGCTCATCTTGCGCTGGGCATTTTCTGAAGGCCTCTCTCCCTTCATTCCCTTAATTAATTTAATGCCCTTAATGACTGGCCAGTTTTCTCTCTTCTCTACTTGTGCCTATACCCTCTTGCCTCTAAAACAAATAGTACAGCAAATCTGCAGATTTACAAGAATAGTCTCCACTTATCTACGTGGATAGAAGGGGTTTATGACAATAGATTAAAAAAAAAAATTAAGAGACCCTCCTCGTCTCTTCTCTTCTCTGTGAGTTTTATCTGACCCTACCATGCGCCTCTGACCCAGGTCGCCCACAAGGAGTCAACGCAGGGAACTGCAGAGGATTTTCCCTATCCACACACAGTCCAACCCGTGAAGGGGGACACAAACACATTCACACACACACGTTACCCAACCAGAAAGGTCCGAGAGTGGTCTGGTTTCCTTGAGAACCGACAGATAGGATACATAGGAAAAGGCAGAAATATAGCAAGCTTAAGGGCAGCTTACCTAGCCGGCATTTGAGGTCTGCGTTTCCCGATGATCCCGATCGAAGCGCGGTTCCTTCTGGAGACTCTGCCAAACTCCTGTTATGGCTTGCCAAGACTGATATGACTGATTTCTGATTGGGACTCTAAAACAAAGTTAATACTGCAGCTGCAGGAACAGATTCACAGGACTCAATCACTGTGTTTAAAATGTCCATTCAGTGAAAAATGTATTATTACATGTTATTTTATACATAGATAAGAAAGGGGTGGTGTGAGATGTTATTAAAAAGTAACAAATAGCAATATGTTATTAAAAGCTAACAAATAGAAATATATTATTAAAAACTAGCGAATAGAACAATTGCAAAAGTAAAACCTTGAGAAGGGAGGGGGGAGTAGAGAGCGTTTAGTAGGAGAAGTGTCTGTGTGTTAGGTGAAGGTTACAGAACACATTTCAACAGTGAGAACAAAATGGATTCTCTTGTGCTTAAATGAACAGTACAATGAATGTCCATGTCATTTCCCCCCTTTTGTTTATTTGACACCATTCTTCTCCGCGTTACATTCAGCCGATTGCTGGTAACTCCTGTTACATTGGCGCAGAGAGACGGCGTCCTGTTCAGCTCTCTCCTAGCTTTCTCACAATAATGGGTTCATCAGGGCTGGTGGTACATTTGTTGGTACAGCGGGTAGTCACACAGAGGCATAGTCTGATGAGGAAGTAAATAACAAACATGAGAAATAGGAACATCACAATGTAAGCGCCTAGTTTCTGTAACCATGTTGCTATGCCATATAAAAAATCACCAAAACCTCCTAAACCCTGAAAGGGGTTCCATCCATCTTTAACAATATCTCTGGCCTTATTCTGTAGTTCTCTTATCTTAGCAAGATGCCCTTTAATAATGTCCTCATTATCAGAAATGTATATACAACAGTCAGTGCGAAATATCTTACACATCCCACCTTGAGCTGCAGTGAGATAATTTATCGTTAATCTGTGCTCTAATACTACTTTTTTAAGCTGAGCCATTTCTTCATTTAATAAACCTATATCAGTGGTAGTAAGGTTAATAATCTCATCTACAATTCTAGTGTAATTATTTAGTCTTTTCATTGCTTCAATTCCCCATCCTGTCCAGGAAGGGAACCATGACCATGCCATGTCACCTTCAGTGAACAGCTCTCTTTTGAACACTAAAGGGTATTCTGGACTTTGATCTGGTCACACTGTATCTTTGCGAACAGCCAAAGCAGGTACTAACTTCACAATATAACATGTACCTGTAACATTTGTAGGAAGCCAGGCATAAGCTTTATTTCCACATATATAATATAACCCTCTACATATGGATGGTATGCCTGCTCCTAAAAAACTGGAAGCAATAACATGGAATCTCAGGAAACCAATATTTTCACATATTGGAAACTGTGAGCAATTTGTACTATAAAGGGTTCTATTTAGTTCTGGATCTGGGATATAATAAATACTGACCATAGTTTCCTCCATAAACTGTAATTTTTGCTCCAGTGCAATCTGAATTGCCCAACCGTCTACATTTAGTGTTAAACGGGCATGTAATGTTTAAACAAATCTGTGGATGTTTATCTGTTTCGAAACCATCAAAGTTACTGATCTGTGCTCATTAGCTGTGGAGACTATGTATGAGCCATTTATTCTGGTCCTGTTCAGATCAGTGAAATTGAGAGGCATTGCTATCATGGGTATTGTTCCTGTTTGGGGATGTAAATGAGAACACACCCGTTGCTATGGGTTGCATACAATTTTAACATTTGGATGAAAGGGTTATTTTTCCATGTCTCAGTTCTCACAAACAACAAAAAGAAAAGAAACATTATCATCTTTTTTTCAAAGGATATCATCACTTCAGGATTTTCTTGCAGTGACTGGCGTGAGTCCAGGTGGGCTTTCCTTCCAACTTGACAGCAGAACCAGTTGTCAAAAGCACCAAATGTGGTCCGTCAAATTTTGGTTCTAGTGGCTTTCTGACGTGTCGCTTGACCACCACCCAGTCACTTGGTTGGATTCTGTGAATACCTGAAACAGAATCTGGGTCGGGATAGATTTATAAACACCTTCATGTATTTTATTCAATGTTCTTTGCAAAATCTGAACATATTCTAACAGATTAGAGTGAGAAGCCTGCAACTGTTGGGGAAAATATAGCCCTGTTTTGGGTGGCCCTCCAAATAAAATCTCATAGGGGGACAGCCCATGTGGTTGTTTAGGGGTAGTTCGTACAGAATATAGGGCTAATGGCAAAGCTTCCACCCATCCTTTTCCTGCATCTGCTTTTATTTTTGCACATCTGTTTTTCAAAATTCCATTAAGTCTCTCAACTGTACCACTACTTTGTGGATGATAAGGTGTATGGAAAGCTTGCTGTATGTGAAGGGCTTCCATTACCTCTTTCATTACTTCCCCAGTAAAATGGATTCCTCTGTCACTCTCAATAGTTTCAGGAACTCCATATCTACAAACTATTTCATTCAAAGTTTTCTTTGCTGTTGTTTTTGCATTTGCTTTGGCTACTGGCCAGCTCTCGGGCCAACCTGAAAACATGTCAACACACACTAAAGCAAACTCATAGGTGCCTATTCTGGGCATCTGAATGTAGTCTATTTGAATTCTTTGGAAAGGGAAATCTGGCTTTGGAGAATGCCTTTGGGGAACATGAACAGACCTCCCTGCATTGTACAGAGCACAAGTGAGACATGAAGCACAAAACCTGGCTGCAAATGCACTAAATCCAGGTGCTATCAAATAGCAGTCAGTAAGTGCCACCATCGCGCCCTTAGCAAGATGACTGACGCCATGTGCCAGCTGTGCTAAAACTGGGTACAAACTCCTGGGTAGACACCACCTGTTGTCAGCGCTCCACAGGCCCTGCTGATTTTGGGTAGCATTACATTTGATCCACTTATCCTTCTCTTCATCAGGGGCCTGGTTCTGCAACTGAATTAGAGTTTCTACATCCCACTGCTCTTGATGAGGGGAATCTGTCCCCGCTACCTGGGCGACCCCTACAGTGGATGTGACTCCAAATGCCATAAGGGCAGCATCCTTTGCCGCTTGGTCCGCTAAAGCATTTCCTCTGGCTGTCATGTCACTTCCCCTTGCATGCCCTTTTACCTTCAAGATGGCAACTTCTGCTGGTTTCTGAAAGACCTCAAATAGCCACTCTATGAGTTTTGCATGTCTCACTGGCTTCCCTGCACTAGTCAGAAAGTTCCGTGCTTTCCAGATAGGCCCAAAATCATGGGCTATTCCAAATGCATATCTGCTGTCAGTGTAGATGTTTCCCCTTTGATTCTCTAGGAGATGACATGCTTTGACTACAGCATACAACTCCGCTTCTGGGGTTTCAATGCTTCCTGATGTAAAATGGTGTCTGTAGTGGTTACAGCAAACCCTGTGTGTGGCTGACCATCATCAGTGTAAAATCTGGAACCATCTACGAATAAGTGTGTATCACAATCTGCTAAGGGCTCATCTTTTCCTGGTGTGACAGAGGCCCTTTCTACCTCCATAAGAGCCATACAATCATGAGAAAACTCTCAGGTTCTACATCAGTACCATTTGTTGCATCTTCCTCATCAATTATAGGAAGAAGAGTAGCCGGATTTAAAGTAACACATCGTTTGATTGTTAAATTCGATGGAGCAAAAAGAGCAGACTGGTACTTGTCAAATCTACTGGCAGACACATGTCTGGTATTTACTTGATTCATGATTTCCTGTACTGCATGTGGCACATACAGGATCAGAGCAGAATCTAGTACAAGCTCCGTTACTTTGTCTAGCAGCAAAATGCAGGCTGCTATGGCTCGCATACAACTGGGGGAGCCTTTGATGACAGGGTCTAATGAGGCTGATACATACATCACAGGCCTCTGTTTGTCTCCATGTAGCTGGGTGAGTACACCTGCAGCAAATCCATTGACTTCATGACAGAACAACGAGAAAGTCTTAGTATAGTAAGGAAGTCCAATGGCGGGAGCTTCGGACAAAATTTTAATAAGCTCCTTAATCTGCAATTCATTGTCCCATGTGAGTTTGAAAGGGTTTCTAGTGGTAGCCTCATATAGAGGAGCCATAAGTTCTGATGCATTTGGAATCCAGTCCCTACAATATCCCACTAACCCCAGGAAGGCACGTAGTTCCCGGACATTTCTTGGCTTTTTGTTTTGTAAAGTTTTAACGTGATCTGGGGTTAGGTGACGGATTCCATGTGAAATGCAGTGACCCAGGAAGATCACTTTCTCTTGGCAGTATTGTAGCTTATCTTTGCTAACTTTGTTGTTACTGTTATAGAGAAACAGGAGAAGGCTTACTGTTTCTCTGCTACAAATGTCCTTTGTATCAGAAAAAATAAGCAAATCGTCTATGTACTGAAGCAAAACTGTGTTTGGGTGTAAGGGGGCCATTGGTCCAATACTTGCTTTAACGCAGTATTATATTCAGAGGGGCTACTCACACAGCCTTGGGGCAATCTTGTCCATGCTAACTTTTGGGCATCATGGGTAAATGAAAAAAGGTGCCAGCAATCTGGGTGCAGGGGCACCGAAAAGAAAGCATTTGCAAGATCAATCACTGTAAAGCAGGTGCTGGAGGCAGGTATTCCACTTAGTAAAGTGCGGGGGTTGGGCACGATCGGGGTATCTGCCTCTATTATATTGTTAATGGCTCTCAAATCATGCACCATGCGATATGTCACCTGCCCACCCTTCTTGTTTGGCTTCTTTGCAATTGGGAACAGGGGTGTATTGACCTGGGACTTAATTGGTACAACAACCCCTGCTGCTTTCAGTTGAGTGATTTGATCCTTTATCCCCTCAGTCTGAGCAATACCCAGTGGGTACTGTTTAATCTGTGGGAGATGGGCTCCTGGTTTAATTTTTATCATGACTGGGGTGCAATCCAGCAGACCTACATCATATTTGCTGGTGGCCCATAATTCAGTGGGAATCACTTTCAATTCTGGTGGAAATGGCAGAGTGGAGTCTTGGATTAAAAATACTCCACAGGCAGAATTTAAAACTTCTCCTGATAGACTACTGACAACTTGGACTCCTGTAGGAGTGTAGTCTATGTTTGCTAAAATTTGGTTCAAAATGTCAGCTCCCAAAAGATTGGTAGGAACTGTGTCTGAAACTAACACTTTAGTGACAATTTCTGTTTGCTGTCCTAGCCTGAGTTTAAGTGGCTTGGACTCAACCAAATCAGTAGAGGTCCCGGTTAGGCCAACACCAGAGATAACATTTGTAGATAATAATCCTGGAGGTAAGTCCTCTATATTAAAAACACTTCGGCTTGCACCAGTATCAATTAAACAGGTTAATTCTGTTTCTCCTCCAGGATAGGGGAGTTCTTGTAAAAATACTTTTACTCTGGCCTCGGAACCATTGTCTCCCCTATTTAACATGATTGATACTGGCATGCCATTTTCCTATGCCTGATCCACTGCTTTTGGCAGAGAACTGGGATCAGCATGAGGGGCCTCTAAGCTCTTTTCTAGTCTAAGGTCAGGAAGATGGCAGAATTTGGCTATGTGTCCTTCCCCATCACAATTGTAGCGTATAATTGGTCCCTGATTGCCATGATTTCTGAAATTGCCTTTGCCTCTTCCTTTTCCTCTCTGCTTCCCCATGTACATTACCTTGGGTTTGCTGTCTTTTTGGTTAATCCTGTTTTCTATGGATAACAGGATAGGCAGGACGTCTTGAATAGACATATTGCCTGCCTCAGGCCTTGCTGTGAACAACTTTTCTTTCAACTGGGGTATTAAACCATCAAGAAACCTTTGTTTCACCAGCCATATCACTTAGCCGCCTCCAATAAGCCCCTGCTGCTTCCTCTTTCCCTTGCTTAGCATTCATAAATTCAGCATGTCTGGTTTGTCCATATATTTGGGCCAATTTTTCCTTCAATTTCTCACAAACCTCCCGTCCACTAACCATCTTACCTAGATTTTTGACGTCTACACCACATTCTTTAAGTATATAGCCAGACATGTTGCTTCCCACTGCTTTAATAAGAAGCTGATGAATGTCAGTAGCAGAAGCCTCATATGCTTCCTGTGCAGCGCTAAGTTTGTTTGCAAACCCAATTGGATTCTTTCTAGGATCTCCCAATCCCTCTAATATGGCTCTCATATCTTGGGGACTAAAAGGTACATGCCATTTAATTTGAGACTTACTGTCAACAGCATCACCTTCAAAAACTAATTGGGTTATGACAGGATAAACTGCAACAGATTTCTCTATGCCAGGGGCAGAAGGGCTGGCATCTCCCTTCCTTCTCTCTTCATCTTGCTGCCACAATTTGGAAATTATGGTTTGCTCTGGAAGTTCAGACTCTATCTCTCTTTCTCTGGCCAAAGCCTTAAGTTCAGAGAGATCTAGGTTTGCATATGTGCCTTTTGATTTATGCCAATCATCTGTTTGTAGGATACGAGCCAAATCCCTCTTTGTAGGTTGATATGGGGCTGTTAAACCTCTGCTCTCTACTATATTGCATAGCTCATCTTTTGTGTGTTCCATGTAATCTAATTCTTTTGCTTTTGTGCGTGGACCCCTTAAAGCCAAACTGGCAGCCACATAAGGTGGGGGGTCCTCCTCTACAGAGTCTTCTGGCCAAACGTAGTAAATTTGGGCAGTACTTTTATTAAATATCTCCGTCAAGCCAGTTTGATTTGCTACTTTAGCTTCTGTCTCCCATGTGCAAGCTATTCTCCACGTTCCTTCACTGCACAGTAGTGGGCCATAATCGTGCAGAAAAGTTTGCCATACTTTTAAATCAAAAGTCCCTTCAGATTTTAAAGGTTTAGCTGTTCCCTTTGTCCATTCTACCCATTTATCTAGGGGCTCAGTATAGGCAGAACCATACCTTCGGTTCATATATTCTCTAGCGCTCATCTTGCGCTGGGCATTTTCTGAAGGCCTCTCTCCCTTCATTCCCTTAATTAATTTAATGCCCATAATGACTGACCAGTCTTCTCTCTTCTCTACTTGTGCCTATACCCTCTTGCCTCTAAAACAAATAGTACAGCAAATCTGCAGATTTAAAAGAATAGTCTCCACTTATCTACGTGGATAGAAGGGGTTTATGACAATAGACAAAACACTCATTAAGAGACCCTCCTCGTCTCTTCTCTTCTCTGTGAGTTTTATCTGACCCTACCATGCGCCTCTGACCCAGGTCGCCCACAAGGAGTCAACGCAGGGAATTGCAGAGGATTTTCCCTATCCACACACAGTCCAACCCGTGAAGGGGGACACAAACATATTCATACACACACGTTACCCAACCAGAAAGGTCCGAGAGTGGTCTGGTTTCCTTGAGAACCGACAGATAGGATACATAGGAAAAGGCAGAAATATAGCAAGCTTAAGGGCAGCTTACCTAGCCGGCATTTGAGGTCTGCGTTTCCCGATGATCCCGATCGAAGCGAGGTTCCTTCTGGAGACTCTGCCAAACTCCTGTTATGGCTCGCCAAGACTGATATGACTGATTTCTGATTGGGACTCTAAAACAAAGTTAATACTGCAGCTGCAGGAACAGATTCACAGGACTCAATCACTGTGTTTAAAATGTCCGTTCAGTGAAAAATTTATTATTACATGTTATTTTATACATAGATAAGAAAGGGGTGGTGTGAGATGTTATTAAAAACTAACAAATAGCAATATGTTATTAAAAGCTAACAAATAGAAATATATTATTAAAAACTAGCGAATAGAACAATTGCAAAAGTAAAACCTTGAGAAGGGAGGGGGGAGTAGAGAGCGTTTAGTAGGAGAAGTGTCTGTGTGTTAGGTGAAGGTTACAGAACACATTTCAACAGTGAGAACAAAATGGATTCTCTTGTGCTTAAATGAACAGTACAATGAATGTCCATGTCAACAGTATCATAGGTTACAGTACTCATATAATCCATCAAAAAGGAAATTACAATAGGTACATCTAGGGAAATGCATAGAATCGATGTAACATCTAATTGGATACAGGATGTTAACTAGGTGAGCACTATAAGCCAAATATAGTTGAGTATAAAATATTGCTTTGGTTTAATAAAGATATACAATAAGAAAGAGTAGTATATAGAGAAAAAGATAAGAGAAAGAAAGTGGGGAAAAAGAGAAAGAGAAAAAGAGGAAGAGATAAAAGGAGAATGTGGTAAGAAAAGAAGAAGAAAAAAAAAAGGGGGGGGGAGGGGGGGGTTAGAGGGTTGTCGGCTTGCAAGGCAGTGTATTGAGAGGAGAGGAAGAGTAGTATAATTATGTGCTAAATGGCTAAGCTGGAGTATTAGGTTCAAGGGGTTATAGCAACAGATTTATATATGTGGCAGTAGTCTGAAATTTTTTCCAAGGATCCCAGACTAAGGAGTGTCTCTGAGAGGTCCCTCTAATATTGTGAGTGATACTCTCCATTAGGTGTACATTGTCAACCATTTGTAGCCAAGCTTTTATAGATGGAATTACTGGTTGGCCCCACAAAGTGGGAATTAAGGCCTTCGCAGTATTCAATAGATGAGGAATGATTGAGCATTTGTACGACCTAATGGAGGTTTTTGTGACATGAAAAAGAGTAGCCCAAGGGTCATTTGGTATATGAACATCAGCAATCTGAACAATCAGAGCACGGATAGCATCCCAATATGGTCGCAACAGTGGGCAGAACCACCATATGTGTGCGTGAGTAGCTTTGTTCCCACAGTTCCTCCAGCACAATTGGGAACTGGCAGGGAACATTTGGTGCAGTCGAGCAGGGGTGTAATGCCACCTAGTGAGCAGTTTATAGTTGACCTCTGACATTCTTGATGTTAAAGATGAGGTGTGGGCTAATTGTAAGATCCTACTCTTTTGATTGTCAGTCAAAGGGAAATCAAGATCAGATTCCCATTGATATGACTGATTTCTGATTGGGACTCTAAAACAAAGTTAATACTGCAGCTGCAGGAACAGATTCACAGGACTCAATCACTGTGTTTAAAATGTCCGTTCAGTGAAAAATTTATTATTACATGTTATTTTATACATAGATAAGAAAGGGGTGGTGTGAGATGTTATTAAAAAGTAACAAATAGCAATATGTTATTAAAAGCTAACAAATAGAAATATATTATTAAAAACTAGCGAATAGAACAATTGCAAAAGTTAAACCTTGAAAAGGGAGGGGGGAGTAGAGAGCGTTTAGTAGGAGAAGTGTCTGTGTGTTAGGTGAAGGTTACAGAACACATTTCAACAGTGAGAACAAAATGGATTCTCTTGTGCTTAAATGAACAGTACAATGAATGTCCATGTCATTTCCCCCCTTTTGTTTATTTGACACCATTCTTCTCCGCGTTACGTTCAGCCGATTGCTGGTAACTCCTGTTACATTGGCGCAGAGAGACGGCGTCCTGTTCAGCTCTCTCCTAGCTTTCTCACAATAATGGGTTCATCAGGGCTGGTGGTACATTTGTTGGTACAGCGGGTAGTCACACAGAGGCATAGCCTGATGAGGAAGTAAATAACAAACATGAGAAATAGAAACATCACAATGTAAGCGCCTAGTTTCTGTAACCATGTTGCTATGCCATATAAAAAATCACCAAAACCTCCTAAACCCTGAAAGGGGTTCCATCCATCTTTAGCAATATCTCTGGCCTTATTCTGTAGTTCTCTTATCTTAGCAAGATGCCCTTTAATAATGTCCTCATTATCAGAAATGTATATACAACAGTCAGTGTGAAATATCTTACACATCCCACCTTGAGCTGCAGTGAGATAATTTAGCGTTAATCTGTGCTCTAACACTACTTTTTTAAGCTGAGCCATTTCTTCATTTAATAAACCTATATCAGTGGTAGTAAGGTTAATAATCTCATCTACAATTCTAGTGTAATTATTTAGTCTTTTCATTGCTTCAATTCCCCATCCTGTCCAGGAAGGGAACCATGACCATGTCATGTCACCTTCAGTGAACAGCTCTCTTTTGAACACTAAAGGGTATTCTGGACTTTGATCTGGTCGCACTGTATCTTTGCGAACAGCCAAAGCAGGTACTAACTTCCCAATATAACATGTACCTGTGACATTAGTAGGAAGCCAGGCGTAAGCTTTATTTCCACATATATAATATAACCCTCTACGTATGGACGGTATGCCTGCTCCTAAAAAACTGGAAGCAATAACATGGAATCTCAGGAAACCGATATTTTCACATATTGGAAACTGTGAGCAATTTGTACTATAAATGGTTCTATTTAGTTCTGGATCTGGGATATAATAATATTGACCATAGTTTCCTCCATAAACTGTAATTTTTGCTCCAGTGCAATCTGAATTGCCCAACCGTCTACATTTAGTGTTAAACGGGCATGTGATGTTTAAACAAATCTGTGGAGTGTTTATCTGTTTCGAAACCATCAAAGTTACTGATCTGTGCTCATTGGCTGTGGAGACTATGTATGAGCCATTTATTCTGGTCCTGTTTAGATCAGTGAAATTGAGAGGCATTGCTATCATGGGTATTGTTCCTGTTTGGGGATGTAAGTGAGAACACACCCAGCAGTTACTAGCGTTGCTATGGGTTGCATACAATTTTAACATTTGGATGAAAGGGTTATTTTTCCATGTCTCAGTTCTCACAAACAACAAAAAGAAAAGAAACATTATCATCTTTTTTTCAAAGGATATCATCACTTCAGGATTTTCTTGCAGTGACTGGCGTGAATCCAGGTGGGTTTTCCTTCCAACTTGACAGCAGAACCGGTTGTCAAAAGCACCAAATGTGGTCCGTCAAATTTTGGTTCTAGTGGCTTTCTGACGTGTCGCTTGACCACCACCCAGTCACCTGGTTGGATTCTGTGAATACCTGAAACAGAATCTGGGTCGGGGATAGATTTATAAACACCTTCATGTATTTTATTCAATGTTCTTTGCAAAATCTGAACATATTCTAACAGATTAGAGTGAGAAGCCTGCAACTGTTGGGGAAAATATAGCCCTGTTTTGGGTGGCCCTCCAAATAAAATCTCATAGGGGGACAGCCCATGTGGTTGTTTAGGGGTAGTTCTTACAGAATATAGGGCTAATGGCAAAGCTTCCACCCATCCTTTTCCTGTATCTGCTTTAATTTTTGCACATCTGTTTTTCAAAATTCCATTAAGTCTCTCAACTTTACCACTACTTTGTGGATGATAAGGTGTATGGAAAGCTTGCTGTATGTGAAGTGCTTCCATTACCTCTTTCATTACTTCCCCAGTAAAATGGGTTCCTCTGTCACTCTCAATAGTTTCAGGAACTCCATATCTACAAACTATTTCATTCAAAATTTTCTTTGCTGTTGTTTTTGCATTTGCTTTGGCTACTGGCCAGCTCTCGGGCCAACCTGAAAACATGTCAACACACACTAAAGCAAACTCATAGGTGCCTATTCTGGGCATCTGAATGTAGTCTATTTGAATTCTTTGGAAAGGGAAATCTGGCTTTGGAGAATGCCTTTGGGGAACATGAACAGGCCTCCCTGCATTGTACAGAGCACAAGTGAGACATGAAGCACAAAACCTGGCTGCAAATGCACTAAATCCAGGTGCTATCCAATAGCAGTCAGTAAGTGCCACCATCGCGCCCTTAGCAAGATGACTGACGCCATGTGCCAGCTGTGCTAAAACTGGGTACAAACTCCTGGGTAGACACCACCTGTTGTCAGCGCTCCACAGGCCCTGCTGATTTTGGGTAGCATTACATTTGATCCACTTATCCTTCTCTTCATCAGGGGCCTGGTTCTGCAACTGAATTAGAGTTTCTACATCCCACTGCTCTTGATGAGGGGAATCTGTCCCCGCTACCTGGGCGACCCCTACAGTGGATGTGACTCCAAATGCCATAAGGGCAGCATCCTTTGCCGCTTGGTCCGCTAAAGCATTTCCTCTGGCTGTCATGTCACTTCCCCTTGCATGCCCTTTTACCTTCAAGATGGCAACTTCTGCTGGTTTCTGAAAGGCCTCAAATAGCCGCTCTATGAGTTTTGCATGTCTCACTGGCTTCCCTGCACTAGTCAGAAAGTGCCGTGCTTTCCAGATAGGCCCAAAATCGTGGGCTATTCCAAATGCATATCTGCTGTCAGTGTAAACATTTCCCCTTTGATTCTCTAGGAGATGACATGCTTTGACTACAGCATACAACTCCGCTTCCTGTGCTGACATCTGGGGTTTCAATGCTTCCTGATGTAAAATGGTGTCTGTAGTGATTACAGCAAACCCTGTGTGTGGCTGACCATCGTCAGTGTAAAATCTGGAACCATCTACGAATAAGTGTGTGTCACAATCTGATAAGGGCTCATCTTTTGCTGGTGTGACAGAGGCCCTTTCTACCTCCATAAGAGCCATACAATCATGAGAAAAACTCTCAGGTTCTACATCAGTACCATTTGTTGCATCTTCCTCATCAATTATAGGAAGAAGAGTAGCCGGATTTAAAGTAACACATCGTTTGATTGTTAAATTCGATGGAGCAAAAAGAGCAGACTGGTACTTGTCAAATCTACTGGCAGACACATGTCTAGTATTTACTTGATTCATGATTTCCTGTACTGCATGTGGCACATACAGGATCAGAGCAGAATCTAGTACAAGCTCCGTTACTTTGTCTAGCAGCAAAATGCAGGCTGCTATGGCTCGCATACAACTGGGGGAGCCTTTGATGACAGGGTCTAATGAGGCTGATACATACATCACAGGCCTCTGTTTGTCTCCATGTAGCTGGGTGAGTACACCTGCAGCAAATCCATTGACTTCATGACAGAACAACGAGAAAGTCTTAGTATAGTCAGGAAGTCCAATGGCGGGAGCTTCAGACAAAATTTTAATAAGCTCCTTCATCTGCAATTCATTGTCCCATGTGAGTTTGAAAGGGTTTCTAGTGGTAGCCTCATATAGAGGAGCCATAAGTTCTGATGCATTTGGAATCCAGTCCCTACAATATCCCACTAACCCCAGGAAGGCACGTAGTTGCCGGACATTTCTTGGCTTTTCAAAGTTTTGTAGAGTTTTAACTCGATCTGGGGTTAGGTGACGGATTCCATGTGAAATGCAGTGACCCAGGAAGATCACTTTCTCTTGGCAGTATTGTAGCTTATCTTTGCTAACTTTGTTGTTACTGTTATAGAGAAACAGGAGAAGGCTTACTGTTTCTCTGCTACAAATGTCCTTTGTATCAGAACAAATAAGCAAATCGTCTATGTACTGAAGCAAAACTGTGTTTGGGTGTAAGGGGGACCATTGGTCCAATACTTGCTTTAACGCAGTATTATATTCAGAGGGGCTACTCACACAGCCTTGGGGCAATCTTGTCCATGCTAACTTTTGGGCATCATGGGTAAATGAAAAAAGGTGCCAGCAATCTGGGTGCAGGGGCACCGAAAAGAAAGCATTTGCAAGATCAATCACTGTAAAGCAGGTGCTGGAGGCAGGTATTCCACTTAGTAAAGTGCGGGGGTTGGGCACGATCGGGGTATCTGCCTCTATTATATTGTTAATGGCTCTCAAATCATGCACCATGCGATATGTCACCTGCCCACCCTTCTTGTCTGGCTTCTTTGCAATTGGGAACAGGGGTGTATTGACCTGGGACTTAATGGGTACAACAACCCCTGCTGCTTTCAGTTGAGTGATTTGATCCTTTATCCCCTCAGTCTGAGCAATACTCAGTGGGTACTGTTTAATCTGTGGGAGATGGGCTCCTGGTTTAATTTTTATCATGACTGGGGTGCAATCCAGCAGACCTACATCATATTTGCTGGTGGCCCATAATTCAGTGGGAATCACTTTCAATTCTGGTGGAAATGGCAGAGTGGAGTCTTGGATTAAAAATACTCCACAGGCAGAATTTAAAACTTCTCCTGATAGACTACTGACCACTTGGACTCCTGTAGGAGTGTAGTCTATGTTTGCTAGAATTTGGTTCAAAATGTCAGCTCCCAAAAGATTGGTAGGAACTGTGTCTGAAACTAACACTTTAGTGACAATTTCTGTTTGCTGTCCTAGCCTAAGTTTAAGTGGCTTGGACTCAACCAAATCAGTAGAGGTCCCGGTTAGGCCAACACCAGAGATAACATTTGTAGATAATAATCCTGGAGGTAAGTCCTCTATATTAAAAACACTTCGGCTTGCACCAGTATCAATTAAACAGGTTAATTCTGTTTCTCCTCCAGGATAGGGGAGTTCTTGTAAAAATACTTTTACTCTGGCCTCGGGACCATTGTCTCCCCTATTTAACATGATTGATACTGGCATGCCATTTTCCTATGCCTGATCCACTGCTTTTGGCAGAGAACTGGGATCAGCATGAGGGGCCTCTAAGCTCTTTTCTAGTCTACGGTCAGGAAGATGGCAGAATTTGGCTATGTGTCCTTCCCCATCACAATTGTAGCATATAATTGGTCCCCGATTGCCATGATTTCTGAAATTGCCTTTGCCTCTACCTCTTCCTTTTCCTCTCTGCTTCCCCATGTACATTACCTTGGGTTTGCTGTCTTTTTGGTTAATCCTGTTTTCTATGGACAACAGGATAGGCAGGACGTCTCGAATAGACATATTGCCTGCCTCAGGCCTTGCTGTGAACAACTTTTCTTTCAACTGGGGTATTAAACCATCAAGAAACCTTTGTTTCACCAGTTGTGTAGATGGACTTGCAGTTTCTCCCGCCTTCTCTTCCTCTATTTTAATGCCTGCTTCCTCAGCCATCTCACTTAACCGCCTCCAATAAGCCCCTGCTGCTTCCTCTTTCCCTTGCTTAGCATTCATAAATTCAGCATGTCTGGTTTGTCCATATATTTGGGGCAATTTTTCCTTCAATTTCTCACAAACCTCCCGTCCACTAACCATCTTACCTAGATTTTTGACGTCTACACCACATTCTTTAAGTATATAGCCAGACATGTTGCTTCCCACTGCTTTAATAAGAAGCTGATGAATGTCAGTAGCAGAAGCCTCATATGCTTCCTGTGCAGCACTAAGTTTGTTTGCAAACCCAATTGGATTCTTTCTAGGATCTCCCAATCCTTCTAATATGGCTCTCATATCTTGGGGACTAAAAGGTACATGCCATTTAATTTGAGACTTACTGTCAACAGCATCACCTTCAAAAACTAATTGGGTTCTGACAGGATAAACTGCAACAGATTTCTCTATGCCAGGGGCAGAAGGGCTGGCATCTCCCTTCCTTCTCTCTTCATCTTGCTGCCACAATTTGGAAATTATGGTTTGCTCCGGAAGTTCAGACTCTATCTCTCTTTCTCTGGCCAAAGCCTTAAGTTCAGAGAGATCCAGGTTTGCATATGTGCCTTTTGATTTATGCCAATCATCTGTTTCTAGGATACGAGCCAAATCCCTCTTTGTAGGTTGATATGGGGCTGTTAAACCTCTGCTCTCTACTATATTGCATAGCTCATCTTTTGTGTGTTCCATGTAATCTAATTCTTTTGCTTTTGTGCGTGGACCCCTTAAAGCCAAACTGGCAGCCACATAAGGTGGGGGGTCCTCCTCTACAGAGTCTTCTGGCCAAACGTAGTAAATTTGGGCAGTACTTTTATTAAATATCTCCGTCAAGCCAGTTTGATTTGCTACTTTAGCTTCTGTCTCCCATGTGCAAGCTATTCTCCACGTTCCTTCACTGCACAGTAGTGGGCCATAATCGTGCAGAAAAGTTTGCCATACTTTTAAATCAAAAGTCCCTTCAGATTTTAAAGGTTTAGCTGTTCCCTTTGTCCATTCTACCCATTTATCTAGGGGCTCAGTATAGGCAGAACCGTACCTTCGGTTCATATATTCTCTAGCGCTCATCTTGCGCTGGGCATTTTCTGAAGGCCTCTCTCCCTTCATTCCCTTAATTAATTTAATGCCCATAATGACTGGCCAGTCTTCTCTCTTCTCTACTTGTGCCTATACCCTCTTGCCTCTAAAACAAATAGTACAGCAAATCTGCAGATTTACAAGAATAGTCTCCACTTATCTACGTGGATAGAAGGGGTTTATGACAATAGACAAAACACTCATTAAGAGACCCTCCTCGTCTCTTCTCTTCTCTGTGAGTTTTATCTGACCCTACCATGCGCCTCTGACCCAGGTCGCCCACAAGGAGTCAACGCAGGGAACTGCAGAGGATTTTCCCTATCCACACACAGTCCAACCCGTGAAGGGGGACACAAACACATTCACACACACACACGTTACCCAACCAGAAAGGTCCGAGAGTGGTCTGGTTTCCTTGAGAACCGACAGATAGGATACATAGGAAAAGGCAGAAATATAGCAAGCTTAAGGGCAGCTTACCTAGCCGGCATTTGAGGTCTGCGTTTCCCGATGATCCCGATCGAAGCGCGGTTCCTTCTGGAGACTCTGCCAAACTCCTGTTATGACTCGCCAAGACTGATATGACTGATTTCTGATTGGGACTCTAAAACAAAGTTAATACTGCAGCTGCAGGAACAGATTCACAGGACTCAATCACTGTGTTTAAAATGTCCGTTCAGTGAAAAATTTATTATTACATGTTATTTTATACATAGATAAGAAAGGGGTGGTGTGAGATGTTATTAAAAAGTAACAAATAGCAATATGTTATTAAAAGCTAACAAATAGAAATATATTATTAAAAACTAGCGAATAGAACAATTGCAAAAGTTAAACCTTGAAAAGGGAGGGGGGAGTAGAGAGCGTTTAGTAGGAGAAGTGTCTGTGTGTTAGGTGAAGGTTACAGAACACATTTCAACAGTGAGAACAAAATGGATTCTCTTGTGCTTAAATGAACAGTACAATGAATGTCCATGTCACCATTTAGCCAGATAAGGTGGGAAGTGTGGATTTTGGAGAGAGATAAGGGCTTTATAAAATAAAGAAATGCTATGTAGAGGAGGGTCTTTTGGATGAAATATTACTTCTATATCGTTTAGATCACTAACGCCCCTAAATGGGGGAGGAAGAGAGCTTAAGAAGTGTTGTATTTGGTGGTATCTCCACTTGTCTAGCCACTTGCCGACCGCCTAACGCATATATACGGCGGCAGAATGGCACGGGCAGGCAGAATCACGTACCCGTACGTGATCTGCCTCCCGCGGGTGGGGGGTCCAATCGGACCCCCCCCCCCCCGGTGCCATAGGCGGTCGGCTCTCGTTCGCGGGCGATGAGAGGTGAGGGGAAGGCCATCCATTGTTGGCCACCCCCTCCCGATCGCTCCCGGTGAATGAAAACGCTTCCTTTCCCTCTGTAATGTAAGGGAAAGGAAGTGATGTCATCCCTCCTCGAGCCGGTCTTTTCGTCCTGGCGCAGGGGAGAGAAGACATCCAAGTAAGTGCACCAACTCTACACGTACAGTAGAACACGCAGGCACACTTTTCACCCCCCAGTCACCCCCCGATCACCCCCCGATCACCCCCCTGTACCCCTTGTCACTCTGACACCAATAGCAGTTTTTTTTTTTTTCATTGGTGTCAGTTTGTGTCAGTTACAAGTGTTAGGGCAGTTAGGTTAGCCCCCTTTAGGTCTAGGGTACCCCCCTTTAGGTCCAGGGTACCCCCCCAACTCCCCCCTAATAAAAGTTAACCCCTTGATTACCCCCCGTCGCCAGTGTCGCTAAGCGATCGTTTTTCTGATCGCTGTATTAGTGACACAGGTGACGCTAGTTAGGGAGGTAAGTATATAGGTTCGCTGTCAGTGTTTTATAGCAACAGGGACCCCCATATACTACCTGCTAAAGGTTTTAACCCCTTGATTGCCCCCTAGTTAACCCTTTCACCAGCGATCACCGTATAAGTGTTACAGGTGACGCTGGTTAGCTAGTTTGTTTTTTGTAGTTTATTATAGTTTATTACAGTTTATTATAGTTTATTATAGTTTTAGGGCACCCGCCGTTTATTACCTTATAAAGGTTTAACCCCCTAATTGCCCGGCGGTGATATAAGTTAAGTTTTTAGGATCTGATAAGGTCTGCGTTGCCCAGGCAGCGTCAGGTTAGCGCCAGTACCGCTAAAACCCACACACGCAGCATACACCTCCCTTAGTGCTATAGTATCTGAACGGATCGATATCTGATCCGATCAGATCTATACTCCCCAGCAGTTTAGGGTTCCCTGAAACACAGTGTTAGCAGGATCAGCCCAGATACCTGCTAGCACCTGCGTTTTGCCCCTCGGCCCAGCCCAGCCCACCCAAGTGCAGTATCGATCGATAACTGACACTTACAAAACACTAAGCACACATAACTGCAGCGTTCGCAGAGTCAGGCCTGATCCCTGCGATCGCTAACAGTTTTTTTGCAGCGTTTTGAATCAGTCGCTAACAGTCAGGAGCTTTTTTGCCTGTGAGTCTCACTAGTGTACCCCTAAATTTAGAGGCCAAAATGGCAAATCGAAGGTACACTAGTGAAGAGGCCTACACTTTCTGAGTATGACAGATAGTGAAGAGGAAGTCACTCATCTGTCAAGTTCAGGCTCAGAATATGAACCTGTAGAGGACAGCGGCTCCATGACAGATAGCTCTGACGACGGAGTTGTGGTCCCTGCTAGGGTCAGGCATACCAGACCCTGAACTTCTTCTGTCCTTGAAGTGCAAGAACCGCAGGGCTCTCGTATGGAGCAGAGAAGTACTAGTGCCGCTACTCCTTCTGGTGAACTGGCAAGCACCAGCGGCCTAGTACACCCTGGTCGTACATCCAGCACTGCAGTATCACGTGGTGACGTGGCGAGTCCCATAAGTGCAGTTCAAGCTGGCGAGGTGTCAAGCACAAGTAGTGTCCCGCTGCCACCAAGAAGAAGACGAACACAGGCCCGTCGTGCCCATAGTGCCCTTCCTGCTGCATTCGCCAATCCGAATTGGGAACCCACCACTTCTGCAGCACCCGTACTTCCCCCTTTCACTGGCCAACCCGGAATTCAGGTGGAAACAGTTGACTTTACGCCACTGGATTTTTATTCGCTGTTTTTCACCGAAGATCTCTATAGATCTATTGTGGACCAAAGCAATTTGTACGCTGGTCAACACATCGCCACTATTCCCCAGTCCTCCCTTGCCAGAGATTGGAGACCAATTACGGTCTCCGAATTTAAGATCTTTCTGGGCCTTTCCCTCCTCATGGGCATAACCAAAAAGAGTGAGTTGTGGTCATATTGGTCCACTGACCCAATTCACCATATGCTCGTGTTCTCTGCCTCCATGACCAGGGCACGATACGAGCAGATTTTACGGTTCATGCACTTCAACGACAATGAACTCTGTCGTCCTCGTGGAGACCCTGCATACGATCGGCTCTACAAAATTCGGCCCCTCGTAAACCACTTCAACCAACGTTTTGCAGACTTGATTACTCCCCATCAAGTTGTCTGCGTTGATGAGTCCCTGATTAAGTTTTCTGGCCGCTTGTCATTCAAACAGTACCTTCCCAGCAAGCGTGCCAGATACGGGGTCAAGATGTATAAGCTCTGTGACAGGGCCACAGGCTATACATGTAGATTTATGGTTTACGAGGGCAAAGATAGTCACGTAGAGCCGATAAACTGACCTGACTACATAGGAAGCGCTGGCAAGATAATGTGGGACTTGGTGTCACCCTTATTCGGAAAGGGGTACCACTTGTACGTGGACAATTATTATACGAGCGTGCCACTTTTTAGTCACTTGTTTGATCATCAGATTGGAACATGTGGCACCGTGCGACCTAATCGCCGGGGCTTTCCCCAGCGGCTTGTAGAGTCCCGTCTTAGGCTGGGGGAGAGAGCCTGCTTGCAGTATAATAATTTTCTCGCTATGAAGTGGAGGGACAATAAGAATGTTTTCGTTCTTACTTCCCTTCATGCAGACACGACGACCCAAATTACTACGGCGACTGGTGTTGTGGAGAAACCCCTCTGTGTCCATGAATACAACCTTAATATGGGAGGGGTGGACCTCAACGACCAGTTGTTGGCTCCGTACCTAGTTGCCCGTAAGGCCAGATGCTGGTACAAAAAAGTGTCTGTTTATTTATTTCAATTGGCTTTGCTGAATGCTCATGTGCTATACAGAGCTTCAGGACGGACTGGATCCTTCCTTAAATTCCAGGAAGAGATTGTCAGAGCCCTTCTGTTTCCAGATGGTGCTCCACCTCACCTTCCCAATCCAAATGCAGTAAGCCGGCTGCATGGGAGGCATTTTCCTTTAGTCCTCCAGAGTACCCCTACCCAACGAGCCCCCCAAAAAAGATGTCGTGTCTGCAGCAAGCGTGGATTTAGGCGTGACACCCGGTATTGTTGTCCCTCCTGTCCTGACAATCCTGGTCTATGCATTGGTGAATGTTTTGAACGCTACCATACACTAGTGGAGTATTAGCGTAGGGTTCAGCACGGCACAGACTAGGCACACTAACACAGGGTCTCCCAAGATACCATCGCATTTTGAGAGACCCAAACCTGGTACAGTTACAGTTAAAAGTTAAAGTTACTAAAAAAAGTGTTAAAAAAAATAAATAAATAAATAAAAAAATAAATAAAAATACAAAAAAAATATAAAATAAAAAAAACAAAAATAGTTGTCGTTTTATTGTTCTCTCTCTCTATTCTCTCTCTATTGTTCTGCTCTTTTTTATTGTATTCTATACTGCAATGTTTTATTGTTATGTTTTTATCATGTTTGCTTTATAGGTATGCAATTTTTTTATACTTTGTTTTTTTATTGTTAACCACTTTTTTGTTTTCAGGTACGCCATTCAGCTGCAGAGCGGATTTATTTATCTTGACAGCAACAGCGTTTGCTCCCACGATATATAAAGCCGTGACTCCAGCGCTGTCGGAGGTGATTTCACCACCACAGTTACATACTTCAGCATATATGCCGAAGCGTGGGGGCAGCAGTGGGTGGAGGAGCAATTTGCTCCTGCCTTTTGCGGGAGGATGCCCCCATGATTCGGCATATATATATTTTAGGTAGGCACAGGTTGCGTTAAATGTTTTATTTTTTACTATGTTTTTTTTGTATTTGCTTTGCAGGTATGTTAAGTATTACTGTTATACTGTAATGTTACTTTGTTTTTTTGTTAACCATCATTTGCTTAGCAGGTACGCCATTCAGTTGCAGCGCGGATTTATTTATCTTGACAGCAACAGCGTTTGCTCCCACGATATATAAAGCCGTGACTCCAGCGCTAGCGCTATCGGAGGTGATTTCACCACCACAGTTACATACTTCAGCATATATGCCGAAGCGTGGGGGCAGCAGTGGGTGGAGGAGCAATTTGCTCCTGCCTTTTGCGGGAGGATGCCCCCATGCTTCGGCATATATAAATGGTGCATGTATGCCCATCATTAGAAGTGGGCGGATGAAGGGAGGTATTCTAATGGTGGGCATACCCACCGATCAATATCTTTTTTTCGTTCAGCCCACAGGCTGCATGAAAAAAAAGTTTACAATACAAGGACCAGCAACGTACTGGTATGTTGCTGGACTTTGAGTGGTTATACCAGAATGATGCCTGCAGGTTTAGGTATCATCTTGGTATCATTCTTTTCAGCCAGCGGTCGGCTTTCATGTAAAAGCAATCCTAGCGGCTAATTAGCCTCTAGACTGCTTTTACAAGCAGTGGGAGGGATTCCCCCCCCACCGTCTTCCATGTTTTTCTCTGGCTCTCCTGGCCCAACAGGGAACCTGAGAATGCAGCCGGTGATTCGGTCAGCTGACCATAGAGCTGATCAGAGACCAGAATGGCTCCAATCATCTCTATGGCCTAAGAAACCGGAAGCTACGAGCATTTCATGACTTAGATTTCGCCGGATGTAAACAGCGCCATTGGGAAATTGGGAAAGCATTTTATCACACTGATCTTGGTGTGGTCAGATGCTTTGAGGGCAGAGGAGAGATCTAGGGTCTAATAGACCCCAATTTTTTCAAAAAAGAGTACCTGTCACTACCTATTGCTATCATAGGGGATATTTACATTCACTGAGATAACAATAAAAATGATAAAAAAAAAATAAAAATGAAAGGAACAGTTTAAAAATAAGATAAAAAATCAAAAAATTAATAAAGAAAAAAAAAAAAAAAAAAAAGCACCCCTGTCCCCCCCTGCTCTCGTGCAAAGGCGAACGCAAGCGTCGGTCTGGCGTCAAATGTAAACAGCAATTGCCCCATGCATGTGAGGTATCACCGCGAAGGTCAGATCGAGGGCAGTAATTTTAGCAGTAGACCTCCTCTGTAAATCTAAAGTGGTAACCTGTAAAGGCTTTTAAAGGCTTTTAAAAATGTATTTAGTTTGTCGCCACTGCACGTTTGTGCGCAATTTTAAAGCATGTCATGTTTGGTATCCATGTACTCGGCCTAAGATCATCTTTTTTATTTCATCAAACATTTGGGCAATATAGTGTGTTTTAGTGCATTAAAATTTTAAAAAGTGTGTTTTTTCCCCAAAAAATGCGTTTGAAAAATCGCTGCGCAAATACTGTGTGAAAAAAAAAAATGAAACACCCACCATTTTAATCTGTAGGGCATTTTCTTTAAAACAATATATAATGTTTGGGGGTTCAAAGTAATTTTCTTGCAAAAAAAAATAATTTTTTCATGTAAACAAAAAGTGTCAGAAAGGGCTTTGTCTTCAAGTGGTTAGAAGAGTGGGTGATGTGTGACATAAGCTTCTAAATGTTGTGCATAAAATGCCAGGACAGTTCAAAACCCCCCCAAATGACCCCATTTTGGAAAGTAGACACCCCAAGCTATTTGCTGAGAGGCACGTCGAGTCCATGGAATATTTTATATTGTGACACAAGTTGCGGGAAAAAGACAATTTTTTTTTTTTTTGCACAAAGTTGTCACTAAATGATATATTGCTCAAACATGTCATGGGAATATGTGAAATTACACCCCAAAATGCATTCTGTTGTTTCTCCTGAGTATGGGGATACACAAAGTGTGAGACTTTTTGGGAGCCTAGCCGCGTACGGGACCCCGAAAACCAAGCACCGCCTTCAGGCTTTCTAAGGGTGTAAATTTTTGATTTCACTCTTCACTGCCTATCACAGTTTCGGAGGCCATGGAATGCCCAGATGGCACAAACCCCCCCCAAATGACCCCATTTTGGAAAATAGACACCCAAAGCTATTTGCTGAGAGGTATATGGAGTATTTTGCAGACCTCACTTTTTGTCACAAACTTTTGAAAATTGAAAAAAGAAAAAAAAAATATGTTTTTCTTGTCTTTCTTCATTTTCAAAAACAAATGAGAGCTGCAAAATACTCACCATGCCTCTCAGCAAATAGCTTGGGGTGTCTACTTTCCAAAATGGGGTCATTTTGGGGGGTTTTGTGCTATCTTGGCATTTTATGGCCTTCAAAACTGTGATGGGTAGTGAGGAGTGAAATCAAAAATTATCGCTCTTAGAAATCCTGAAGGCGGTGATTGGATTTTGGGGCCCCGTATGAAGCTAGGCACCCAAAAAGTGACACTCATGTGGTATCCCCGTACTCAGGAGAAGCAGCAGAATGTATTTTGGGGTGTAATTCCACATATGCCCATGGCATGTTTGAGCAATATATCATTTAGTGACAACTTTGTGCAAAAAAAAAAAAAAAAATTGTCACTTTCCCGCAACTTGTGTCAAAAAATACAATATTCCATGGACTCAACATGCCTCTCAGCAAATAGCTTTGGGTGTCTACTTTCCAAAATGGGGTCATTTGGGGGGGTTTTGTGCCATCTGGGCATTTTATGGCCTTCAAAAATGTGATAGGTAGTGAGGAGTGAAATCACAACTTTACGCCCTTAGAAATCCTGAAGGCGGTGCTGGGTTTTCGGGGCCCCGTACGCAGCTAGGCTCCCAAAAAGTCCCACACATGTGGTATCCCCATACTCAGGAGAATCAGCAGAATGTATTTTGGGGTGCAATTCCACATATGCCCATGGCCTGTGTGAGCAATATATCATTTAGTGACAACTTTGTGCAAAAAAAAAAAAAATTGTCACTTTCCTGCAACTTGTGTCAAAAAATAAAATATTCCATGGACTCAACATGCCTCTCAGCAAATAGCTTGGGGTGTCTACTTTCCAAAATGGGGTAATTTGGGGGGGTTTTGTGCCATCTTGGCATTTTATGGCCTTCAAAACTGTGATAGGTAGTGAGGAGTGAAATCAAAAATTTATGCCCTTAGAAATCCTGAAGGCGGTGCTTGGTTTTCGGGGCTCCATACGCGGCTAGGCTCCCAAAAAGTCCCACACATGTGGTATCCCCGTACTCAGGAGAAGCAGCAGAATGTATTTTGGGGTGTAATTCCACATATGCCCATGGCATGTTTGAGCAATATATCATTTTGTGACAACTTTGTGCAAAAAAAAAAAAAAAATTGTCACTTTCCCGCAACTTGTGTCAAAAAATACAATATTCCATGGACTCAACATGCCTCTCAGCAAATAGCTTTGGGTGTCTACTTTCCAAAATGGGGTCATTTGGGGGGGTTTTGTGCCATCTGGGCATTTTATGGCCTTCAAAAATGTGATAGGTAGTGAGGAGTGAAATCACAACTTTACGCCCTTAGAAATCCTGAAGGCGGTGCTGGGTTTTCGGGGCCCCGTACGCAGCTAGGCTCCCAAAAAGTCCCACACATGTGGTATCCCCGTACTCAGGAGAATCAGCAGAATGTATTTTGGGGTGCAATTCCACATATGCCCATGGCCTGTGTGAGCAATATATCATTTAGTGACAACTTTGTGCAAAAGAAAAAAAAATTGTCACTTTCCTGCAACTTGTGTCAAAAAATAAAATATTCCATGGACTCAAAATGCCTCTCAGCAAATAGCTTGGGGTGTCTACTTTCCAAAATGGGGTAATTTGGGGGGGTTTTGTGCCATCTTGGCATTTTATGGCCTTCAAAACTGTGATAGGTAGTGAGGAGTGAAATCAAAAATTTATGCCCTTAGAAATCCTGAAGGCGGTGCTGGGTTTTCGGGGCTCCGTACGCGGCTAGGCTCCCAAAAAGTCCCACACATGTGGTATCCCCGTACTCAGGAGAAGCAGCAGAATGTATTTTGGGGTGTAATTCCACATATGCCCATGGCATGTTTGAGCAATATATCATTTTGTGACAACTTTGTGCAAAAAAAAAAAAATTGTCACTTTCCCGCAACTTGTGTCAAAATATAAAATCTTCCATGGACTCAACATGCCTCTCAGCAAATAGCTTTGGGTGTCTACTTTCCAAAATGGGGTCATTTGGGGGGGTTTTGTGCTATCTGGGCATTTTATGGCCTTCAAAAATGTGATAGGTAGTGAGGAGTGAAATCACAACTTTACGCCCTTAGAAATCCTGAAGGCGGTGCTGGGTTTTCGGGGCCCTGTACGCGGCTAGGCTCCCAAAAAGTCCCACACATGTGGTATCCCCGTACTCAGGAGAATCAGCAGAATGTATTTTGGGGTGCAATTCCACATATGCCCATGGCCTGTGTGAGCAATATATCATTTAGTGAGAACTTTGTGCAAAAAAAAAAAAAATTGTCACATTCCCGCAACTTGTGTCAAAAAATAAAATATTCCATGGATTCAACATGCCTCTCAGCAAATAGCTTGGGGTGTCTACTTTCCAAAATGGGGTCATTTGGGGGGGTTTTGTGCCATCTTGGCATTTTATGGCCTTCAAAACTGTGATAGGTAGTGAGGAGTGAAATCAAAAATGTATGCCCTTAGAAATCCTGAAGGCGGTGCTTGGTTTTCAGGGCCCCGTACGTGGCTAGGCTCCCAAAAAGTCCCACACATGTGGTATCCCCGTACTCAGGAGAAGCAGCTAAATGTATTTTGGGGTGCAATTCCACATATGCGCATGGCCTGTGTAAGCAATATATCATTTAGTGACAACTTTTTGTAATTTTTTTTTTTGTCATTATTCAATCAATTGGGACAAAAAAAATAAATATTCAATGGGTTCAACATGCCTCTCAGCAATTTCCTTGGGGTGTCTACTTTCCAAAATGGGGTCATTTGGGGGTGGTTTGTACTGCCCTGCCATTTTAGCACCTCATGAAATGACATAGGCAGTCATAAAATAAAAGCTGTGTAAATTCCAGAAAATGTACCCTAGTTTGTAGACGCTATAACTTTTGCGCAAACCAATAAATATACGCTTATTGACATTTTTTTTACCAAAGACATGTGGCCGAATACATTTTGGCCTAAATGTATGACTAAAATTGAGTTTATTGGATTTTTTTTATAACAAAAAGTAGAAAATATCATTTTTTTTCAAAATTTTCGGTCTTTTTCCGTTTATAGCGCAAAAAATAAAAACGGCAGAGGTGATCAAATACCATCAAAAGAAAGCTCTATTTGTGAGAAGAAAAGGACGCAAATTTCGTTTGGGTACAGCATTGCATGACCGCGCAATTAGCAGTTAAAGCGACGCAGTGCCAAATTGGAAAAAGTGCTCTGGTCAGGAAGGGGGTAAATCCTTCCGGGGCTGAAGTGGCTAGGAACGTGGCAGATTTAGGAGCGAGTATCGCAGGTAATGGTTTAAGTACGTTGCCATTTAAAATCTGATGTAATAGGAGAGGTTCTCCCGACCTCCATGATTTAAAACCAGGATCCAGAAGGCCTGGCAAAAAGTATGTATGATTAAGGAGCGGTAATAGAGGGGAGTCATAACTCCAGGAGAATTTTTTATGTATAGCGTCCCATACATCTAAAGAGGAAGTGGTAAGGACCGAGGTGGTGCGAGCAAGGTTTCTATATGAGCGGGGTATCCAGGGAGCCATTGAAAGATCCACACCACTTAAGATGTGCTCAATTTGTGCCCATAGCTTAGAGTTAATGGCATACTTCCATTCAGCTAGTCTGGCCAATATAGTTGCTTGAAAATATGCTTTAAAATTGGGGAGTGCCAAACCACCTGAGCATTTGGATCGAAACAATAACTCCCTGGATATTCTAGGGCGTCTGTCCTTCCAGATAAAGCGGGAAATTATGGACTGTAAGATGGTGAAAAATCCCACTGGGACACATAATGGTAGCATTTGAAAGAGAATGAGAACGCAAGGTAGTATATTCATTTTAATTATACTAACCTTCCCTAACCAGGTATGGGCTCTGATTTTGTTTAGAATGGGAATATAATTGTATCGAAAAAGGGATTGAAGATTAGGAGTGTGACAGACCTAGCCAGAACAGAGGCTGTTGGAGAGGACTGAATACAAGCCTGTTGCCTTTTGATTTTGGGCCCTGGATTTTCAATGGAACAATACTCTTTGTGAGGTGAATTAGAAATCCAGTCTGAACTGTACTAATCGGACTCAGTCATGTATATATGTATATATTGTATGTTGTTTGATTCTGTTGGGGACTCCTTACTGTAGATTTGTGTCCCTGAAGAGGGAGGGGGGATTCCTCCAGCAGCCCCCTGATGATAAGACTGATTCATTCTGTTGGGACACATCCTGTGAGGAGATGCTGGTGTCATCAGCTCCAACTACCTGTGTTTATGTTAATTGAATGAGCTGATGACATTGTCCTCTATACAATGTAGGAGACGGGACGACTCCTATTGGAGCTGCTATTGTGAGAAATGTCCTGTGATAATTAACTCAGTCTGGGCAATAGGTCATGTCTCAGTCACCTAGGCTGTATAAAGGATTAGTTAATTAGCTCATGTCAATTATGTGAATTAGGTTACAGTTGTATTGTTAGAGGAGGTTCCAACGGTATATAAAGTCTTGTAATTTTGAGTCTAAATAAACAGTTCTTGGTAGCAACAAGCAAGTGTCGCCTTGTTTTGTGCTCAGAGAGGTTGGGATATCTGTATACAGACTGGGAGGAAGTGGTATATGACGGAAGCACTCAAGGGGAGTGTGGGACGTTCCGTGACAAGGAGTAAGATAAACACCGAGGTATTTCATACAATTTGATTCCCATTTAAAGGGAAAGAGGGGTTTGAGAGAGAGAGTTTCGGACTTAGGGATGTTAATGTTTAATATTTTGGATTTAGATAGATTTATTTTAAAGTTAGACATTGATTGAAACGTGGAAAATGCAGACATCAAATTCGGAATCGAAATCCGTGGTTGTTGAATAAAAAATAGTACATCATCTGCATAAGCCGCGTATTTATGGGATCTGTTGCCTATTTGTATGCCTTTAATATTAGGATTATTCCTAATTGTGGCCAGAAAAGGTTCTAAAGTAATAGCAAAAAGGAGGGGAGAGAGGGGACATCCCTGCCTGGTTCCATTATGTAGGACAAAGGGGTCGCTTAACGTTCCGTTAATCCTAACTTGAGCAGAGGGATTAGAATATAAGGAAGAAATACGATGGAACATTTTAGGGCCCATACCGAAGTGACGTAGAGTCAACTTAAGGTACTCCCAGTCCACCCTATCAAAAGCCTTCTCTGCATCAGTGGAAAGGAGTAGGGTGGGCTGGGAGTACCGCTGAACATATTGAATTAGGGAAATCGCATGAAGGGAATTATCTTTTGCTTCTCTAGTGGGTATGAAACCTGATTGGTCTGCTGAGATCCATTTTGGTATAAGGGGAAGTAAGCGGTTTGCCATAACTTTGGCGAATAATTTAATATCGACATTTATTAACGATATTGGTCTAAAACTGTTACAGAGGGTAGGATCCTTATCTGGTTTGGGAATGACAGTTATATGAGTCGAAGTGATTCTGGGCGTAAGCCTGAGGAGTGGGAGATAGAGTTTGCATATTCAGAGAGGCGTGGTAGCAGGATGTCACTAAATGTTTTATAATATAGAACAGTGAACTCATCAGGTCCAGGGGCTTTACCAGAGGGGGAGGACTTCTATGCTGTCTGGAATTCCTCAACCGAGAAGTCCTCTTCCAATTCTTTAAGGGCAGAAATGGGTAATTTAGGAAGATTTGCTTCTTTCAGGTAGGAAAGCATGCGATTCCTTCTCTCCTTATGAGGAAGAGAGGACAAGTCATTTTTAACGTTATATAGGTCCGCGTAGTAATCTCTAAAGGCTTTAGCGATATCGGGAGTTGTATGGGCCAATTCCCCTGACGAAAGCTTAATTTTGGGAATAAACGATTGCAACTGCTTAGTATTTAGTGATCTAGCCAACAATCTACTTGGTTTATTCCCCCACTCGTAAAATTTCTGTGACAGACGTTGGAACTTTCTTTTGGTGTCTAAATTAAGGAGGGACTTCAATTCCTCACATTTAAGTGTGAGGGATTGAAGGTGTTCAATATGTAAAGAGAGTTTGTGTTGCTTGTCAAGAGCCGCTATCTGTTGTAAAACCTGGTTAATTTGTTGACCATGCTCTCTTTTTATACCGGCACCAAGTTCAATGAGCCGGCCTCTAATAGTGGCCTTATGAGCTTCCCAGACGATAGAAGGGGAGGTGTCAGAGGATTTGTTTTCTTTAAAATATTGTGATAGATGAGAGGCCAACATAGAGACCTCCACTTTATTAGAGAGAAGGGAATCATTGAGCTTCCAGTTGGTGGTACGTCGGGGTAAGGAGGGCATGGTCAATGTCACTGACACAGGTGCATGGTCTGAGATTGATGCTATGCCAATGTGAGCAGAATGTAGGAAGGGGAGATGAAAATGGCCTAAGAATATATTATCTATTCTGGAGTATGATTGATGTGTTGAGGAGTAATGTGAAAAATCCTTCTCCTTAGGATGAAGAAGGCGCCAGACATCCATCAATTGATGATCAAGAAGCCGTTTTTTCACAAATTTCAGTCGCTTGAAAGAGATATTAGAACGGCTTTGTGATGTATCAATAGTGGGGTCTAACGGCATGTTTATATCCCCCGCTAGAATAGTGAGTCCCTTAGCAAAGTGTGACAGCTTAGTCAATATTTGGGAGAGAAAGGCAGGCTGGTTATGATTTGGGTAGTATATATTAGCAAGCGTACATTGAACGTTTCCAATGAATCCCTTAAGAAAAAGAAATCGACCATGGTCGTCTGCAAGCATATCAGATAGCCTAAAGGACACACTTCTGCAAAAACCGATGGCTACTCCCTTGGTCTTGTTGGTGTCCGATAGGCTATAATACCACTGCGGAAAGTAAGGTGAGGTTAGCTTAACAGGTGTCGTGTGAGTTAGGTGCGTTTCCTGAAGAAAAGCAATGGAACACGTGGCTTGTTTCAGTTCCCGATATAATTGGTGTCGTTTAGCAGCGACATTGAGACCCCTAACATTATAGGAAACAATCTTTACCTTAGCCATTTAAAAAGAAAATGATGGCCTTCAGCCTATCTAGCCATGCATACCAGCAGGGAGGGGGAAGGAGGAAAAAGTAAAGAGGGAAATGAAGGGAGAAGGATTAAGATAAACATATACATAGAGTATACATGTAAATCAAAAAACTTGTGGGAAGCGAATAAATGTCACGCAGAAATCTGCAGTGGTCCCATTGGGGAAAGAGAGAGCGAAAGGCCATCCTAATCCTTAAACAATGATAGAATAGGACAACTTCGGGGCCATTCGCACTTGCCAACCCCAGAAGGAGATGGGGGCAGGGTTACGTTGTAGGGGATAGGTAGCGAGGGGAGTGCGCCTCGACAGCACACGGCCTGTAGAAGGAAAACAAATAAATTGCCATCAACAAGAGAACAATGAGTTCCAGTTGAAAATATGAAAACCCATATAAGTAAAACCAGGCATAACATAAACAATATGCATCCTAAAAGAAATTGTAAATATAGACCAATTGGAAACAAGTTACAACAACAAAAAAAGAGAAAAACAAACATTGGTCAGCTTAATGGCGAGTCCGCTTTGTTCATATGTATGCAAGTAAGGGTAGAAAAAACACAGTGGCCCAAACCGGACTCTGGGAAAAAAAAAAAAAAAAAAACATCCTGTTGTAAGAGAGAGATGATTCACATTAATAGCAAAAGCCTGGGTAAAAAAATGAATGTTTCAACCATGCTTTTGTGCTGAGCCAGGAAGAGAAGTGCGCCTCTTCTTTAAGGGTGTTTTTTTCCAGAGAGAGTCCATGGGGCAGGAAAATTTAGGGATTGGGTCCTGCCAACCTGGAAGTTCCAAGGGCGAGAGATGCAGGTCCTGCAAGAAAGTTGGAAGTTCCTCAAGAAATCTCAATGTGTGGGAACGGCCATTTTTTGTAGCAATCAGGCAGGCTGGGAAGCCCCATCTGTATGTGATTCCGTCAGAACGTAGATGATCTAGTAGCGGTTTTAGGGCTCCACGGCGATCCAGGGTATCCTTGGAAAGGTCTGGGTAGATGTAGATGGTAGCCCCATCAAAGTCAATGTTAGGTAAGCCTCGCATCTTCGCCATGATAGCATTTTTATCTTCAAAGTAATGCAGGCGACAGATAACATCCCTGGGTCGATCTGAATAAGCGTTACGAGGTCGCAAGGCCCGATGCACACGGTCAAAGCGTAGCGGTGTGGTGACAGGGTTCCCCAGGATGGTATTAAAAATGCCTCTTATAGAAGGTTCAAGATCAGTGTCTCCAGTGGCTTCCGACAGACCTCTAACTCGAATATTATTTCTGCGGTTACGATTTTCGAGGTCTTCAAGCTTATATAAAGATGTACGGTGGGCAAAAGCCAACTGGGTAACAGAGTCCTGCAATTCTTTAATGGCTAGTGCCTGCGTGTCCTGTCGCTGCTCGGCTTCCTCTACCCTGACCAAGATATGTGACATATCATATCTAACGGCAGTTATTTCTTTTTTGATGGATTTCTCCAAATTGTGAAACATACCTGCAAGTTCTTTTTTGAGGCCGCTCATAAGTGCAGACATTTCAGAACCTGCTGGGGATCCCGGATAATCCATAAGATCTGAGCAATAGGAGGATGCTGGAGAACTCTCCTTCGCAGAGGCAGCGCGGGATAATGGAGATGCGCTTGTTCTCGAGGTTCTGGCTTGGTCGCCGCGTGCATTGGCCAGGTATTGCTGAATAGAGTCTGTAGAGACTGGAATAGAGAGTGATCTCTTGTTTGGACATTTACCTGGAGCAGAACGAAGTTTGGGTGTTTTGGCGGGCATAACTGAAGCTATATGGCCGATAGCTGAAACGGGCACTCTCCCTCACATCTGAGCAATATCACGCATTCATCAGAATGTTGTTATCACATAAAGGGGATCTCGTGTAGGCAGATCGTAAAAAGCAGGAAATTATTTAGAAATTTAAATAGCTTTGGAACAGAGGCTATGGAGGCAATGCGTCAGCTAAGGTTGAATTAGATAGAACTGGGAACACAAAGATGGCTGTTTGCCTCCGAGAGCAGGTTTTCCTAGCGACAGTGGCCGACTGGGAGCCACGGTAATAAGCCGGCCTCTTATGATATCGCAAGGATCCAAATTCAATGTCACTTTAATAGGTACACAGCCCAGCTTTACATAGGGGGGATCTTGCTGACGGATTAGTGTAATTGAAGAGTCTCAATGGAATAGGAACTGTAACAGAGTGGCTATAGGAGTACTTGGAGTACCAAGATGGCCGCCGACTTCCAGAGGTAGGCCGAAGCCAGGGACTCTCCTAACGGCTGTAACCCGCCGGGAAAGGATGTAGACTCTGTGCGGTGTGTGGGTGAGGGGGAGAGCTATTACTCACTGTGTCCCAAAGAGAGGCAGATCCGCTGTAGATCGGTGCCCGGTTCTTAGTTAGTGCAGGCCGGAGGCTCCAGGTAAGCAGCAGGCCGCAAGATGATGTTAGGCCTCCATGTAGCAAGGTAGAGGGGCCGGGCTCACAGGCAAGACACAGGCGCCATTTTTTTTCTAATCCCTGGAGGACGGAGGGCAGCCTATCCTGGATGGGTGTCTGTTCGGAGCCCGATTCTTAGGAACGGCAGGCCGGAGGTTCCGATCGGGCTGCAGGCCCCAAGATGGTGTCGGGCCTCGCTGATGTAGAGTGATCTGTAGGCCTGTGACACGGAGGTCAGTCAAAACCAAGAAAGGGCCCTCCAGAAATGTAGCAGGATGACTCAGGAGGCTGTAGTGGTGTGAAAACAAGCTCACAGGGGAGGATTGGAGCTCGGATGGTGGCGGATTCTCCAAGTCTTGGAAGAGCTCAGCTAAAGCACGTCCTCCACTATGCACGTCCAGACACACCCCTCTCCAAATTAAGGAGATGACCATGCTGTCCAACTTATTAAAAAGGGAATTGGTATGGGGACAGGAGTCTGTCTAAAGAGATAATTGAATCTAGGCAGGATTGACATCTTAATTAAATTCACGCGTCCTACTGGAGTGAGGGGGAGAGACCTCCATGTTGTGCACTGATGGATTACCTGAGAGACTACCGGGGTCAAATTGAGGGCAATAAACTGGCGGAGGTCCCTATGTATCTCCACTCCTAGGTATCTAAATTGGGATACCTGTCGGAGCTGCGCATCTGAATTTAGAGGAACAGTTCCAGAGTGGAGGGGGAACAAGACAGATTTCCCCCAGTTTATGCACATTCCTGAATATCGCCCGCACCTGTCTATAACCCCAAGTGCCTGTTGTAGGGAGCGTCTGTCATCTTTGAGATACAGTAGAGTGTCATCTGCGTATAATGACACTATCTCTTGAGGGGGGCCTATGTCTATACCTTGTATCTGTGGGGTAGACCTGATTAGGATAGCCATGGGTTCTATCGCAAGTGCAAAGAGCCCTGATGACAGAGGGCTGCCCTGTCTCGTTCCCCTTCTCAGGGGGAAAGGTGGAGAGAGAACAGTTCCAGTACGCGCCCTGGCTGTCAGAGATCTGTACACAGCTTCAACCCAGGAGATGAAGACAGGATCAAAACCAAATCTGTGGAGGACCTCCCATAGATAATTCCATTCCACTGAATCGAAAGCTTTTTCTGCATCTAGGGAGGCCACCATCGCTTTGTTAATGCTTCCAGACCCCGAGGTCAAGACCGCATACAGTCTCCGAAGATTGATGTCTGTGCCTTTACCCAGCATGAAGCTCGATTGATCTTCATGAATTAGCGAGAGTTTTACTTCATTAAGGCGTGAGAATTTTGGTCAATATTTTGGCATCCAAATTGAGGAGGAAGATAGGCCTATAGGATGAACACAATTGGGGGTCCTTCCCAGGCTTAGGTATCACCACTATTAGGGCTTGTACCATGGACGGGGGGAGGGCACCCTCCTTTAGTGTCTTTGTAAACATATTATGTAGTCTAGATGCCACCTCCTCCATATATTGCTTATAAAACTCAGGCGGAAACCCATCCGCACTCAGAGTCTTACCTGATTGTAGAGAGCCTAATGCTTGCTGAACCTCCTCTAGTGTGATTGGGCTATCCAGGGGTAAGCCGGGGTAAGAGTTGGGAACCTCACCTCATCAAGGAACCCAGACAACTCCTCTCCAGAGTATCCTACTTTGGATGAATATAGTGTGGAGCAGAAGTCTGCAAAACATCTGTTAATGTCTGAAGGGTCTGTCACTATTGTTCCGTCCGCTGCCTGAATTCTAGCTATAGTGGAGGTCAGGGACTGTTCTTTAGCAATTCAGGCTAGTAACCTACCTGTTTTTTCCCCTTGTTCATCCTTTGTGTTTGGACTAGTTGCTGTTTATGTACCTTGGCTACTCTCAGAAGCATCACCTCTCTATAGGCCGCTTTCATATCCTGTCCCGTGATGGGGTTAGCCGTGAGGGCATAGCGAGATTCAAGGGATTGGGCCTTAGCTTCAGCTTCCTCCAGCGTGATTTGATCATTTTTACGTTCCCTAGCTATAGAGGAGAGATAGCACCCTCTGATAAAGGCCTTAAAAGCATCCCAATCACTTCCTGGTGAGGTAGTACCAGCGTTTATAAACCAGTACTGTCTAATCATTGCAGCAATTTCGAATTCTATAGTGGGGTTAGATATCCAAAATCTGGACAGGCACCAGATTCTGTCGGTTGGGGGGTGTCACCATTTGTATATTGCAAATCAGAGGTGAATGGTCGGAAATACCCCTGGGAAGGAGTCTGATCTCCCTAATCTTAGGCAGCATGCTGACACTGGCATAAAGGAGATCTATTCGAGACAATGTGTTGTGGGAGAGGGAGTGGCAGGTATAGGAGCGTTCTGTGGGGTACTTCCACCTCCACACATCTTCCAAGCCAAACAGTCCTGCCCATCTAGAGAGGGCGAGTCTGTAGCCAGGTCTGGGGTGAGCCTTCCAGGGAGGGGTTCGGAGCAATATTAAAGTCCCCTGCCAAAAAGACATTATCTGTGGGATATTGGGCCAAAAGGGGCATAATACCATGTAGGAGGGAGAGGTCAGCAGGAGGCGGCAGGTACATGCCTACCACTACCATTTCAACCGTTTCAATACAAGCATGGAGAAGGGACATATCTTCCCCGCAGAGTCCAGCTTAACGTCCAGTAGTTCAAAATTAAGGGACTTGTGTATTAAGATACTAACTCCATGGGAATATCCCGAGTAGGTAGCATGGAAGTGTCGCCCCACCCAGGGCTGTCTAAGGCTTAAAACGTTACTTCCCACTAGATGCGTCTCCTGTAGGATGCATATATGAGGGTTGTATTTTTTAAGGAGTTCAAATATTAGGGAACGTTTGATTTTATTATTGAGTCCCCGGACATTCCAGGAAAGGACCTTTTAATGGGGCTATGGTTTGGGGGGGCAAGAATATCTACCGGATAATTCACAATTAGCTGGACCCTGAGAGAGAGGCACAACCGTCAATATACTGTTAGTACAGGCCCGCCACCCACAGAAGTAATATATAATATCAAGGCCTCCAGCCACATCACTTGCAGTGTACATTCACTATCACTTATCTGTCTGAAATAGAAGAGATTAACACAAAAAACAAAAGCAAACCAAAACATGAACACCCATCCCATCCCTCCCCACACCCTGCTAAACATAGCAATGGGTGTTTAGTACCCAAACCAAACTAAATCAGAAATTTAAAAATTTTTAAAAAAATGCTAGATAGGAAGGTCTCCTATAGGGGCAGTACGTCTAGACGGCACACCTGGGACACACTTCCTACCAAAGGGGGGGGGGGCAGGAGGCTCCGTGTAACATTTTTTCCTGGAGGCATCACATAAGTAGGGATCACAACTTGGATGATCTAACGCCCCTTGATGAACAGTACTTCTCTTAGTTTTTTACTAAGGGCTTCATCTTAGTTACTTAACACTCAGAAATATAACCTCTAGCACAACTATGAACCTCATACCCGCAAGGGCACTCCCGCATCCACCCAACCAGCACCAACTAGGCAGGCCAGCAGGCCCGGGTCCAGGAGCAGACCGGGGGGGACAACCCAGGCCACTAGTAAAGACCCCCTCCCGTCACCGTCGTGCAAGTCCGGCAGCACAGTCCCTCCATTTTCCCCCAGGCGCTCCATCCGGAAAATGAATAATGTCTATCCGCCAGCCACAAGCATTGGTAAGGGTCATCCAATAGTCTTGTATTCAGTAGATCAGAGCAGCTCTGTGGACAATGTCCGAAAAGGCATACAGGTTGCAGCGCTAGTCAAATGGCCGCTCTAGCCAGTCGCAATCATGGAAGGATGGAAGGACCCAACGGATCAATGAGCCGAGCATGTGCGGGCAGGTGTCACATATCCCGCTGCTCTAGGTTCAACAAGTCCCGTTAGGAGTTTGTATATGAGCCAGGTCCTCCAAAGTGGGAGCAAACAGGGGACAAAGAGCATTATAACACAGGGGAAACCAAGAGGGGGCAACAGGTCACTTAATCAGGGAGAGGGTGTAGAGGATGGGAGTGGAAGAGAAGCAGTACTGACCACCGGCATTCCTGTTAATGGTCCCGGGGAAGAGATTCGATCCAGCGGGATGCCTTCTCTGGGGATGTAGAAAACTTAGTAGTCTCACCATCCACTACCCACAAACGAGCTGGAAACATCATATTGTATTTCAGACCGGAGCTGGGCCTTAACCTGGTCAAATGTGCGCCAGAGCCTCTGTGTTTCCACTGAGAAGTCCGGGAACAACATGAGTTTAGCATTCTCATGGCGTAGCTCTCCCGTCCTTCTCGCCACCCGCAGGACAAGGTCCCGGTCACGAAAGTTCAACAATCGGAATATGAAGGTTCTCGGCGGCGCTCCAGGTGGACCACTAGCCGATGGCATCCTGTGCGCTCGCTCGATTGCAAAGTAGGAGGAGAAGGCAGCCTGTGGCAGAAGTGTGCATAGCATTTGTTCGGTATAGGCCGGTATAGGCCGCCGGGTCTCGACCCTCCACCCCCTCTGGGAGTCCCACCAGAGGTTATTTCTCTGATTTCTGTTCTCCTGATCCCCCGCATGGGACTCCATTTCATTTTCACTTGCAGAGTGCCGAGGGAGTCGTCATGTGCCCTTTTTTGTATGAAAAGGCAAGGATTAGTATACTCCAGGGGTCCTAAACCTCAATGGGCCTCTATGGAAAAGCAAGCAGTACCCTTAAATACGCTTGGCTATCTGTCATGGAGCAATCCGAAATCCAGACCCTCTATATTGTCCCCTGCCCTTTCTCGGTGGCCTTATGCGATACCTTACACAAACAATGCTCGTTAATCTCTTACATACGCCCTTTAGCAGACATCTTCCATAATCCATCCTTCCCTCCTGGCATGAACATTCAAGCCTTCCGTTGGTGGCTGAATAAAGGCCTTTTTTCGTATAGGACATTTAATTCAATGGGACCTATTTCCCTGGGATATTGTTTAAGTAAACTTGAAATGCCCATCTCGGAAAAATTTAGACTTTCCCAAATTAGGCACTTACTTAATTCTATTTGGTCGGACAAGAATGAACCCGCTAAATCCACTCCTTATGAACAATGATGCTTAAATATTTTGGATCAGAGGGGAAGTATCTCAATGATCTATTCCTTGCTGGCGAGTAGGGAGGACTTACCCCCCTATGGAAAGTACACGGACCATGCATGGGATCAAAATGAATGGTTTCAGGCATTTCAACGCTCATATAAGGGCATTTTAAATATTTCTCTAATTGAAGCTAATGTTAAACTGTTAACCAGATGGTACTATGTTCCATCCAGATTGGCAATGATCTATCCAAATGCATCCCCATTGTGTTTTAGAGGGTGCAACCTGGTAGGCTCAATGTTTCATATCTGGTGGTCCTGTCCTTGCATAAGGACACACTGGAACAGGGTCTTCTGTATGTTGAAGAAAATTACGGGGGCTGCCATTTCTCAAGGCCCCACCAAAGCTCTTTTGAGTTGCAGAGTCGTGAAGGTTTCCAAACATATGCAGGCACTGGTTTTCTTCATTTTCTTGGGAGCCAAGATTACGCTCGCAGGAGCATGGAAGAAACCTTCCATCTAATTTTTAACTTCAAAAAGGAAAATATCCTGGATTATGACTCAAGAGCGAATAGTTGCTAAACTGCAGGACAAACTAACAAAATCTGAAGCCGTATGGGAACCCTGGACGACATACAGTAACATATCACTCGGTTCGGGCATCACACATACTGTTTAAGACATACCTGACCTCCTTTCTTCCTTTCTTTCTCTTTTTCCTTTCCCACTCTACCTCACAGGGACTCCTTAGACTCCCTGTCACTATATCTTTCTCTCTCTTCCCATTAGTTGGCTATTTGTCTCTGTAGGGGCGCACCTTATACCCCCCTTACAAGAGGTACATGGCTAACCAAGTTAACTTTTAAAGTTAGTTTTCTCTGGATTCCGCCAGCCCACTTATAACCGGGGCTCTTATGTCCTGAACCAGAATAGGTTACTCTACAGAGAGAAGTCTGGGGGGGCGATGGCCTTGGGTTTCAAGCCCCATGAGACACTGCACACCTACAGATCGAATCCCACAAGGGTGGTGTGTTGATGTCTGCTCGGGTACGGGAGCTGTGGACAGTTGCTCACCCAGACATTTATAATAGATCAGGCTCCTTTGGATTCTGGCACATCGGAGTAGTTCAATGCATACAGGCATAGAATTAGCTTCCATTACTCCAGGGTGACAATAGTTATGTTTAAGTTACTAATTCTGTGTTTTGCCTTGTGATGTAGAGGCAGTGTCAACTGATTCACCATCATGATTGTAAAATGTTAATTTCCTCGATTGATAGCCTTACAGGCTGATGTATCTGTTATTTACACTTGTTTTTTCTTTCAAAAACCAATAAATATATTGAAAATATATACTTTCTTCAGCTCTGTGTATACAAAGGAGCATGGGGAGCTCATGTCCATAATGGGAATGATATTGACACAGCCCCAAATGATCCACAATGGCTCAAAATGTTAAAACGTCCAGAAATATTTAGACAGAATAAAGGTGAATCAAGCACCTGGACCAGATGGCATACAGCCACTTGTTCTAAATGTATTTCCAAGCCTTTGTTTCTCATTTTTAGGGACTCTTTAATAACTGGAATAGTACCACTGGATTGGCGTAAGGCCAATGTGGTGCCTATATTTAAAAAGGGATCAAAGTCTTTACCAAGCAACTATAGACCTGTTAGTTTAACTTCTATAGTTGGGAAGATACTGGAGAGTTTAATAAAAGACCAAATATTTTAGGCAACAGACAGCATGGATCCACAAAAGAAAAGTTGTCAGACAAACCTGATTTCTTTTTATGAGGAGGTAGGTAAAACCTTGGACAGAGAGGTGGCTGTGCATGTGGTATAATTGGATTTTGCAAAAGCGTTTCCCCACACATGGCTAATGTGTAAGGTAAAGTCTACAGCAGGGGTAGGCAACCTTGGCCCTCCAGCTGTGGTGAAATTAAAAGTCCCATGAGACATTGCAAAACCCTGACAAACACAGGCATGACTCCTAAAGGCAGAGGCATGATGGGATTTGTAGTATCACCACAGCTGGAGTGCCGAGGTTGCCTACCCCTGGTCTACAGGCTTGAAAAAATCAATTTGTAAATTAATGGAAAACTGGCTAAAAGATCATATTCAGAGAGTAGTGGTTAATGATTCATACTCTGAATAGTCTAGGGTTGTTAGTGGTGTACCCCAAGGTTCAGTGTTGGGAACCTTACTTTTTAATATACCATATTTATAAATTATATAGGGTCTGGGATTAAAAGTACCCTTTCAAACATTGCAGATGACACAAAGCTATGCAGTGGAATATATCCTTACAGAATGTCGCCAACTTACAAGCCGACCTCAATGTTTAATTGGGCAGCTGTGTGGCAAATGAGGTTTAATGTTGAAAAATGTAAAGTTATGCACTTGGGGGCTAAAAACTAGTAGGAGGGGCTTGAGAGGCTGAGGTGCGAGGAGCCAGGAAGTAACAAAGGAAAAGAGAGTCAGTGTAACAGACAGGAGCACTAATAAATGGGGCTGCAGAGCTGGCTATGAGGTGATAACTTTGTCCCAGCACTTGTGGATACTCACGTTAAGGCTGAAAAATGTGAGTGAAACGTTTTATGCTTTATATAAATAAATCATTTTAAAATGGTAAAACACTATTGTAAGCTTTGTTACCTTGCATGTGGGCGATGTGAGTGGAGACCAATGGTAAATAATAAGGAGGCGTACACCCTGTGATGTGAGATGCCTGAGTAAACGGATGAGCTATAAGAAGGAGGAAAATTTAAAGAGGCCAATCAGAGGATTGATTGTCATCTAAGGTGCAGTTATTAAGCCTATAAGGTGAGGGCACAACTGGTGGCGGTGACACGAGGATATCTGTATATGCACAGAGGTGGATTAATGTGAAGATATTACCTTCATTTATAGTGATATCACCAAATGGACTGCTTGTTTTTTTGCACTATTCACTGGAATTCATAAGGACACTGTACTTGCACTTTATTGTTAGCTTTATGGCATAATTTTTTGATCATTGTATACTATCAGTGGAAATTTACAGCATATTGCACTTTATGTAATAATTTTTTATATGCACATTGAATATGTGTATAGCGCTGCACTTATTTTTAGACACTGAATTGGGCTGCAGACACAGGTAATGTAAATAAAAGGCAGGCGGAAACTCACAGAAGGTCACAGAGGTGCAAGAAGGCGGAAAACTGGAAAAAGGTACACAAACGAAACAGAAGCACTGCTTTGCTCAAAGGACACAACAGGTGCAAGGATATAGGTTTCAAACAGAAACACATAGAATCAACGGGGACAGACTGGAAGACACTGGAGATACAGAGATCACACTGGAAGTCACTGGGCGACATTTGCAAACAGACATTAGGGACAAGTAGAATCTAGTTAAAGGTTTGCTAGGAAAATAAGGGAAATATTTTTTGCTAGAAATAATGGGGGATACTAGTAATCTTCTCCACTTGGCAACATGGGGGACACTGGGAATTGTCTTCACTAGGACTGAAGGTACACTTGGAATCTTCTCCAATAGGAAGCTTCTCATCTAGAAATTACAGGAGACACTAGGATCTTCTTTTGCTAGCATTCATAGAGAGAAACCACTTGGACCACCGGGGCACCTACAGTACCAACATTAGCTGTCACCCAAATAAAGCCTGCGTCAATGAGCTAAGCTTAATTAAAAAGGGAGGTGGTCTGGCTGGGCTGGGCATGTAGCTAATTGAATCAACTATAGGTGGTTAACCAGCCCAGAACACAAATCTTGTGGGATAACAGATAACAACAGAACCTTGCAAATTAAAGCCATGGAACCATAATATGTGGTTGACGAGCCTCAGTTTTTTGGATTTTTTTTAGAGACATGTTTACAATTACATTACATATGTAGCCAGGTGCTTGGCTAAGAACAGCTACAGTACTGTGCTAAAGTTTTAGGCAAGTGTGAAAAATGCTATAAATTGGAATTGTTTCAGAAATAAAAGTGGTAATAGTTTATTTTTATTAATTAACAAAATTTAAAATAAATGAACAGAAGAGAAATCCAAATCAAAGCAATATTTGGTGTGACCACCTTTTGCCTTCAAAACGGCATCAATTCTTCAATTCTTCTAGGTACACTCACACACAGTTTTTGAAGGAATTCAGCAGGTAAATTGTTTCAGACACCTTGGAGAACTAACAACACAGTGTCTATGGATGTAGTACGCCTAAAATCCTTCTGTCTCTTCATGCATTCCCTGACAGACTCAATGATGTTGAGTTTAGGTCTCTGTGGAGCCAAATCATCATTTCCAGTACCCCTTGTTCTTCTTTAGTCTGAAGATAGTTCTTAATGACATTGGCTGCATGTTTGGGGTCATTGTCCTGATACAGAATAAATTTGGGTCCAATCACATGCCTCCCTGATGGTATAGAATGATGAATAAGTATCTGCCTGTATTTTTCAGCATTGAGCACACCACTGATCCTGGAGTGGTAGGGGCTCACGGAAAAGGAAGGCCAGCCATGAGTTTGAGCACCCTAACAGATTTGCCAAGTTGGGTGAAGATGTGGGAGTATCAAGATCAGAGGTGGCAGCCCTAGATGTCACTTCTCCCCATAACAGCAGGGAGAGCAGCCCATCTAGTAGGGGTGGTGAGGGGAGTGCAGGTAGGCCTAGACAGTTGGTGGTAATAGGGGATTCTATAATCAGAAGGACTGATAGAATAATTTGTCACAAGGCGCATGTGCAGAGGCTCCTAAGATGAATGCTTGATCTGGGAGTTCCGTCCGACTCCGGCTATTCTCTGCTCCTCTAAGCCACCTACACCCCACAATTACTGGATGTTCTAGCTGGCGGAACTGGGGACATCACCTGGATCACCCAGGTACCCAATAAATTGGTAATTACGGCCGGCTGGCAGGGAAAGGAAGACACGGGACATAGCCGCACAGCCTGCACAGCCTAAAATGGCGGGCGCACCTCAGATGCAACAGGCAGCCTGAGCCTCTCCATCAACATACACGGAGGATTTCTCCTCTCTATACAGGCGCCCATCTCATTCCAAGTATAGGGGAAGGCAATTGCCCTGATCTCCCCTGATCCACCACACAGCGTACAGAGCCAGGAGACAAAATACTGATCACCAGAGATTGCTCCCTGAGCTTCACAGCCCACAAACAGCAGGGATCTCCCTGCATTCTATAGTATTCTGCAAATTGATTTGCGATATCTTGTGGGTTCATGATTTTGTGTGACAGTGTAGGATGTTTTAAATAAGTTATTCTGGTTTTTGTGCGAACTGCTTTCAGTCTGTTTGCCAGATATTTGCCTGCTCTGTTAGCGTTTGCATAATATTTTAGTCGTAGGTGTCTGAGGTGTGTGTCATATTGTTGTGATAGTATTTCTCTTAGGGAATTTAATTTATCAGTTAATGGTATTGAAGGAGCCTTTTTGTTTTGAGTTTCTGTGGTGTGTATGTCTGAGAGAACAGTGTTAAGCTGCTGAGCCCGTTTCTTTTTTCCCTTGCTCCTATCTGAATTAAGATGCCTCTCATGAAGGCCTTGTGTGAATTTCACAAGATATATGGATCATTTACTGATCCAGTATTGTCTAAGAAAAAATGTTTTAGATGCTGAGATATGGTTTTGTGGGATTGTGGTTCTTGGAGTATTCGAGTATTGCAGCACCAGATGGGGGATGAGGAGGAGACTCCCCTCTCCGCAACAGACATAGATATAGCAGCTTGGTCTGACCACGTAATATCATGTATTCTCGTTGTTTCCACGTTTTGCAGGAGCCATTTGTCTGCTAAGAACAGGTCTATGCGGGAGTATGAACAATGTCTGCTAGAGAAGAAGGTGTAGTCCCTTTTATTAGCATGGAGACATCTCCATTAGGGATGAGCCGAACACCCCCCGGTTCGGTTCGCACCAGAACCCGCGAACGGACCGAAAGTTCGCACGAACGTTAGAACCCCATTGACGTCTATGGGACTCGAACGTTCGAAATCAAAAGTGCTCATTTTAAAGGCTAATTTGCATGGTATTGTCCTAAAAAGGGTTTGGGGACCCGGGTCCTACCCCAGGGGACATGTATCAATGCAAAAAAAACTTTTAAAAACGGCCGTTTTTTCGGGAGCAGTGATTTTAATGATGCTTAAAGTAAAAAAAAAAAAGTGAAATATTCCTTTAAATATCGTACCTGGGGGGTGTCTATAGTATGCCTGTAAAGTGACGCGTGTTTCCCATGTTTAGAACAGTCCCTGCACCAAATGTCATTTTTAAAGGAAAAAATCTCATTTAAAACTGCTTGCGGGTTTAATGTCATGTCGGGTCATGGCAATATGGATGAAAATCAGTGAGACAAACGGCATGGGTACCCCCCAGTCCATTACCAGTCCCTTTGGGTCTTGTATGGATATTAAGGGGAACCCCGCACCCAAATTAAAATAAGGAAAGGTGTGGGGCCACCAGGCCCTATATACTCTGAACAGCAGTATACAGGCGGTGCAAACAAGACAGGGACTGTAGGTTTGTTGTTAAGTAGAATCTGTTTGTAATTTTGAACATTTTTAACGTGTTTAGCTCCAGCCAAAAAATCTTTTCTAAGCTTTTTGGAAAACATAGGGAAGGGTTATCACCCCTGTGACATTTGTTTTGCTGTCTTTCCTCCTCTTCAGAAGATTTCACCTCACTTTTTTGTCCCAATGAAAAATGTTTTTTGAAAATTTGGGTTTTTTTGTGGAACAAGGATTGGAAAGCATCAGTGGAAAGGAGAACTTGTTTTCCCATATTAACTCTTACAGGAGAGAATTTCCCTTCCTAGGGGTAGATTTCATCTCACTTCCTGTTGTCTCCTTCCGTTTGCAAGTAGGAGTCGTTTGTAAGTTAGATGTTTGAAAGTAGGGTCCTGCCCTATATACTCAGCAGAAATTTGGGCCTTAGGTGTTGCTGTGGCCACAACACTGTAAGCCCTCACAGGGCCCTGCTGTGAAATATTAGATCAAGAATTGTAATTACATGCCCCTGTTGAACAGCAGCTGAAAAATTAGGCCTTAGGCACTGGTGCTGGTGCCACAACACTGCAACCCCTCACAGACACTCTAGTTGGAACGCAGGAACGAGCCCTGCTGCAAATTATTGCTTCAAAAATTGTAATTACACGCCCCTGTTAGACAGGGGCAGAAAAATTGGGCCTTAGGCACTGGTGCTGGTGCCACAACACTGCAACCCCTCACAGACACTCTAGTTGGAATGCAGGAACGAGCCCTGCTGCAAAGTATTACATCAAAAATTGTAATTACACGCCCCTGTTAAACAGGGGCTGAAAAATTGTGCCTTAGGCACTGGTGGTGGCGCCCAGAACCAAAAATGTTCTTACAAGCTATCAGCGTGATGATTGAGGAGGAAGAGGATAATTACTCAGGGATAGTCACTCAGCATCAGCATAGGCAGTCTTTGAAGGGATCTGAGATTTCAAAAAAAATTATTCGGTTACATCAGCATCAGGTGCTTGGTAGCTGGTGGTGATCCAAGACTCATTCATTTTTATGAAGGTCAGCCGATCGACCGAGTCGGTGGACAGACGCACCCTGTGATCGGTTACCACGCCTCCAGCAGCACTGAATGTGCGTTCCGAAAGAACGCTGGATGCAGGACAGGCCAGTAGCTCAATTGCATACTGTGCAAGCTCTGGCCAGTGATCCATCCTCAAGACCCAGTAACCCAGAGGATTTTCGGTGGGAAAGGTGTCCAAGTCTGATCTTGCCCCTAGGTATTCCTGCACCATGTAAAACAGACGCTGGCGATGGTTGCTGGAACCGATCATACCTTGGGGCTGCGGACCAAAAAATTGTCTGAACGCATCGGTCAGACGGCCACCTTCTCCACCGCTCCTTCTTTGACTGACCGAAGCCTCAGCAACACGTTGTCCAGAAACAGGAGTTTGTAACCTCCCAGTCTCTGGGAACGCGTTGCACAGACCTTTCTGCAAGGCCTCCCGAAGATGTTTCATCCTCTGCTCCCTCTGCGATGGCAAGATAAGGTCCGCAACCTTACCCTTGTAACGTGGATCAAGGAGGGTTGCCAGCCAGTATTGGTCCTTCTCCTTGATACCACGAATACGAGGATCCTTACGCAGGCTTTGCAGGATCAGGGAGGCCATGCAGCGTAGGTTTGCTGAGGCATTCGGTCCGGAGTCCTCTGGGTCACTAAGAACGACATGGTCCGCAGCCACCTCCTCCCAGCCACGTACAAGTCCATGTGTTTCTTGGGACTGATCCCTTAAAGACTGCTGCTGATGCTGAGTGCCAGGCTCCACCTCCATACTGACACAATCTTCCTCCTCCTCCTCTTCCTCCTCGTCCTCTTCCTGTGTGATCGGCGGGCACGCAGGAACACTGTCTGGATAAAGGGGGCCTTGAGAGCTAAGGAAGTCCTCCTCTTCCTGCCTCTGTTCTGCCTCAAGTGCCCTGTCCATTATTCCACGCAGCGTGTGCTCCAACAGGTGGACAAGGGGGACAGTGTCACTGATGCATGCACTGTCACTGCTCACCATCCTCGTGGCCTCCTCGAATGGTGACAGGACAGTGCATGCATCCCTGATCATGGCCCACTGGCGTGGGGAAAAAAAACCAAGCTCCCCTGACCCTGTCCTGGTGCCATAGTCGCACAGGTACTCATTGATGGCCCTCTGCTGCGTGTGCAGCCGCTGCAGCATGGCCAACGTTGAGTTCCACCTGGTGGGCATGTCACAGATTAGGCGGTTCTTGGGCAGGTTAAACTCCTTTTGGAGGTCCGTCAGCCGAGCACTGGCATTATATGACCGGCGGAAATGCACACAGACTTTCCTGGCCTGCCTCAGGACATCCTGTAAGCCCGGGTACCTGCCCAAGAACCGCTGCACCACCAAGTTAAGGACGTGAGCCAAACAGGGCACATGGGTCATTTGTCCCTGTCGGAGGGCAGAGAGGAGGTTGGTGCCATTGTCGCAAACCACCATTCCTGCCTTAAGTTGGCGTGGCGTCAACCACCTCTGAACCTGCCCCTGCAGAGCTGACAGAACCTCTGCCCCAGTGTGGCTCCTGTCCCCCAAGCACACCAGCTCAAGCACCGCATGGCATCTTTTGGCCTGCGTACTTGCGTAGCCCCTTGAACGCCTACGGAGCACCGCTGGTTCCGAGGAAGAGGCCATGGAGGAAGAAGAAGAGGAGGGGGTGGAGGAGAGAGGTGTGTCACAATCAGCATTTTGGAGGCGTGGTGGCGGAACAACCTCCAACACTACTGCACCTTGTCCTGCATCCTTCCCAGCTGCCAGCAGAGTCACCCAATGCGCCGTGAAACTTAGGTAACGTCCCTGTCCATGCCTGCTGGACCATGAGTCAGCGGTAATATGCACCTTACCGCTGACCGCCCTGTCCAGCGAGGCATGGACATTGCCTTCCACATGCCGGTAGAGAGCCGGAATCGCCTTCCGTGAGAAAAAGTGGCGTTTGGGTACCTGCCACTGAGGAACCGCACATTCCACAAACTCACGGAAGGGGGCAGAGTCTACCAACTGAAAAGGCAGCAGTTGAAGTGCTAGCAATTTTGCCAAGCTAGCATTCAACCGCTGGGCATGTGGATGGCTGGGAGCAAACTTCTTTCGGCGGTGCAGCAGCTGGGGCAGGGAAATTTGCCTGGTACAATCTGACGTCGGTGTACCAAAAGCAGATTGCCCACAAGTACTTGGCTGTGACACACCTAATTCTACACCTTCATTCCTCTCACTGTAGGTCTCAGAGAGGACTGAAGGTCTAGTGGGGTTGGAAATCTCAGCTGATGAGGAGCAAGGAGAGATCCTCTTTGTTCTTTGGTGTGGGTCTTTTAGATACGCTTGCCAACGAACTGCATGGCAGGTCAACATATGTCTGGTCAAGCATGTGGTACCCAAGCGGGAGATATTTTGGCCACGCGAGATACGCTTGAGACATATGTTGCAAATAGCAGCGGTGCGATCTGATGCACTCGTCTCAAAAAAGGCCCACACCAAAGAACTTTTTGAATAACGCGCAGAGACTGCAGCGCCCTGCACATGTGGAGCTTTGGGGTGTGATGCAGTCAATGTGCTGCCCTTAGGCTGGCCCCTGGAGGGCATCCTGCCTCGTTGGTGATGTGCTGCCGCCTCCTCCTCCTCCTCCTCCTCCTCCTCCTCCTCCTCCTCCTCCTCCTCTCTCCTATCAGGCACCCACGTTGAGTCAGTGACCTCATCATCCCCTCCCTCCTCATCACTGGAGCAAACCTGGCAGTATGCTGCAGCAGGGGGAGCATGACTGCCAGATTGCTGTCCTTCTTGGGCACCCCCTCTGTCCGCGCTCATGTTACTGCCTTCATCGAGCTCAGTATCGTCATCAGAGCCTTCCAAACGCTGGGCATCCTCCTGGAGCATGTACCCAACACTGTGGTCAAACAGTTCGAGGGAATCCTCATGAGGACATGGTGGAGCTAGGGAAGGAGTCACTGATGACATTGAGCTGAGGGAAGAGGCCGCTGCTTTGCCAGACAAAGCACCCTGGGCATGGGTGAGAGAGGATGAGGAGGATGAGGACGGCTTGGTCATCCACTCGACCAAGTCTTCCGCATGTTGCGGCTCAACATGGCCAGCTGCCGAAAAAAAGGCCAAGCGTGTCCCATGGCCACGTGCTGATGAGGATGCACCGTCTCCACGACCAGCACTAGACACAGAGCCTGCTTGCCCTCTCTTATTGGCTTGTGACTGTCTGCCTCTCCTTCTTGGCCTTCCAGACATACTAATGGCCTGTAGCTGCACTAAGCTGGGATAGAACACCTGTAATTTTCTTCAAGTAGCTTTATATACTGTAACCAGACAAGCCTGCCTGTCAGTAGGAAGATAACAGGAACGGATCTAGCTGAACACTGTGAGCAGGACGCACTGTACTAAATGTAAATAGTCTAGCTGCCTGACCGTGGTACTAATAGGATCAAATAGAACACCTGTAATTTTCTTCAGGTAGCTTTATATACTGTAACCAGACAAGCCTGCCTGTCAGTAGGAAGATAACAGGAACGGATCTAGCTGTACACTGTGAGCAGGACGCACTGTACTAAATGTAAATAGTCTAGCTGCCTGACCGTGGTACTAATAGGATCAAATAGAACACCTGTAATTTTCTTCAGGTAGCTTTATATACTGTAACCAGACAAGCCTGCCTGTCAGTAGGAAGATAACAGGAACGGATCTAGCTGTACACTGTGAGCAGGACGCACTGTACTAAATGTAAATAGTCTAGCTGCCTGACCGTGGTACTAATAGGATCAAATAGAACACCTGTAATTTTCTTCAGGTAGCTTTATATACTGTAACCAGACAAGCCTGCCTGTCAGTAGGAAGATAACAGGAACGGATCTAGCTGAACACTGTGAGCAGGACACACTGTACTAAATGTAAATAGTCTAGCTGCCTGACCGTGGTACTAATAGGATCAAATAGAACACCTGTAATTTTCTTCAGGTAGCTTTATATACTGTAACCAGACAAGCCTGCCTGTCAGTAGGAAGATAACAGGAACGGATCTAGCTGAACACTGTGAGCAGGACACACTGTACTAAATGTAAATAGTCTAGCTGCCTGACCGTGGTACTAATAGGATCAAATAGAACACCTGTAATTTTCTTCAGGTAGCTTTATATACTGTAACCAGACAAGCCTGCCGGTCAGTAGGAATTTAACAGGAACGGATCTAGCTGAACACTGTGAGCAGGACGCACTGCATTAAATGTAAATAGTCTAGATAGAAGATAACAGGAACGGATCTAGCTAAACTGAATACAGTGTATATATATATATGCAACACCTGGGATGCATATATATACACAATACACTGTAAGTGCAGCTAACTGACTGACTGTTCTGCCTAATCTATCTAACTCAAATCAAATGACACTGTCTCTCTCTCTCTCTATCTCTCAGCACACCGGAACACACACTACACAGGGCCGCCGTGCAGGCGGCCTTATATAGTGTGGGGTGTGTACTAAATGCCCTGAGCCGTAATTGGCCAAAGCCACCCTGGCTTTGGCCAATTACAGCTCTCTCTACTGACAGCGCTGTGATTGGCCAAGCATGCGGGTCATAGTGCATGCTTGGCCAATCATCAGCCAGCAATGCACTGCGATGCCGCAGTGAATTATGGGCCGTGACGCGCCACACGAATTTAGCGCGAACGGCCCATAACGTTCGCAATTCGGCGAACGATCGAACAGCCGATGTTCGAGTCGAACATGGGTTCGACTCGAACACGAAGCTCATCCCTAATCTCCATGTATCAAATAGCTCCTCTTTGTGGACCAGTGATTGAAGGGATAGTGCTCCTTTAGATTTACCTGAGGAAGTGTCCAGAGATGGATCCGGTGTTGCGTTGAAGTCTCCACAAATCAGGAGATTGCCATATTTCATGGAGTTTGCTTTGTAGAGCACCTTCTTTATGAATCTAATTTGGTGTGAGTTTGGTGCATATAACGTGACTATCGTGTATGGTTTGGAATTAATGTCTCCTGTGGCTATGATGTATCTACCTCCTTTGTTAAGAACAATATCTTTGGGTTGAAATAAGAGGGAATTTTTAAAGGCAAGTAGGACACCTCCTTTTTTGTGGTATGGTGTGCAGGCCATGTAGAGGTCCTTGTGTGCACAGTATGGTGTGTTGTTGAGTTGGAAGTGCGTTTCTTGGACGCATAGAATATCCGCCCTTTGTTTATTAGCTTGTTTCCACAAAGAAAACCATTTTGCCGGGTGGTTTAAACCTCTAGCATTAATTGATAGACATGTAATCGTCATTGTAAGGGATTTGAGGTAGTTCGTGGAGCTGTGTAGTAGGAGTACTCACTGCGACCGAAGGGCTTGACTTGTGTTGCTGCTCTGCCATTGGAGAAGGACATCTTTGGCAAATCATTTTCCATGGATGAGGCGAGGTTGTTTCGAGCTAAGCTGTGTATATCACATGAAAAGTAAGATGAACAAAGGCAGAAAACAAAAAGAAAAGTCAACATGGGTATCATAAGAAATGGATCCTAAAATTGATCCTTGTGCAGATGTAACTGCTACTGATGTTATAGGAGTGATGAAGAGATTCAAACTGTGAAACTCAACCCAGGAGATAAACTTGTGTGTCTGTAGGCTTCAGTTAGGAGCTTCCACCTGCGTTTTTCTTATTTGAATGCTTGTGAGATACAACTTGCCATTTGTTTTGAATGAACGTGGGCCCTTCTGGATGTGATTGTGGGGTGGACTGGTCATGGATGATATCCCAGCACCTTAAAGCAGTGAGCCCTTCTTCTAAGGTAGATACAGAGACAGTGACCCCATTGTGGGTAATAGAAAGTGTGGCAGGGTACTTCCATTTATGAAGGATTTTATGGTTCCTCAAGGATTTTGTTATTGTCAGCAGGTTATGGTGACGTTGTAGGGTCTGTAAAGATCAGGGAGCAGTCTGATGTTGGCATACTGCTGAGTAGGGATGAGCCGAACACCCCCCTGTTCGGTTCGCACCAGAACATGCGAACAGGAAAAAAGTTCGTTCGAACACGCGAACACCGTTAAAGTCTATGGGACACGAACATGAATAAACAAAAGTGCTAATTTTAAAGGCTTATATGCAAGTTATTGTCATAAAAAGTGTTTGGGGACCTGGGTCCTGCCCCAGGGGACATGGATCAATGAAAGTTTTAAAAACGGCCGTTTTTTCAGGAGCAGTGATTTTAATAATGCTTAAAGTCAAACAATAAAAGTGTAATATCCCTTTAAATTTCATACCTGGGGGGTGTCTATAGTATGCCTGTAAAGGGGCGCATGTTTCCTGTGTTTAGAACAGTCTGACAGCAAAATGACATTTCAAAGGAAAAAACTAATTTAAAACTACCAGCGGCTATTGCATTGCCGACAATACACATAGAAGTTCATTGATAAAAACGGCATGGGAATTCCCCAAAGGGGAACCCCGAACCAAAATTAAAAAAAAAAAAATGACGTGGGAGTCCTCCTAAATTCCATACCAGGCACTTCAGGTCTGGTATGGATATTAAGGGGAACCCCGGCCAAAATTTAAAAAAAAAATGACGTGGGGTTTCCCCTAAATTCCATACCAGACCCTTCAGGTCTGGTATGGATTTTAAGGGGAACCCCGCGCCAAAAAAAAAAAAAAAAACGGCGTGGGGTCCCCCCAAAAATCCATACCAGACCCTTATTCGAGCACGCAACCAGGACGAGAGTGCGGCCCCCCCTCCCTCCTGAACCGTACCAGGCCACATGCCCTCAACATTGGGAGGGTGCTTTGGGGTAGCCCCCCAAAACACCTTGTCCCCATGTTGATGAGGACAAGGGCCTCATCCCCACAACCCTGGCCGGTGGTTGTGGGGGTCTGTGGGCGGGGGGCTTATTGGAATCTGGAAGCCCCCTTTAACAAGGTGACCCCCAGATCCCGGCCCCCCCCTGTGTGAAATGGTAAGGGGGTACATAAGTACCCCTACCATTTCACGAAAAAAGTGTCAAAAATGTTAAAAATGACAAGAGACAGTTTTTGACAATTCCTTTATTTAAATGCTTCTTCTTTCTTCTATCTTCCTTCTATTTTGTTGAGCCTGCGAGCGGCATAATAGCTCGTCATCTTTTGCGGCTGCTGCGGGTTTTTGTGGTGTCTGGGCATCCTCTGCTAGTTCAGCGGGGTCTCGCCGAAAGGATGTCGGTTCGTGAAGCCGTGAATGGCACCAGTGGGCTCTGATGGCTGTGGATTATCTCCTGTGGGCGAGCGGAGCTCCTAGGTTAAGCATCCATCTTGGAGCCCGGTCACCATGCCCCCCCCCTGCATTCTAAAGGCTCCATAGTTGCTCTCAGCCACAGGATACCAGAGGTATGTCACAAGGGACTGTCAGGAGAAACCTGAGGACACAGTTTACAGTGAACGGGACAGAACCTGAAAAACATACTATGGAAGCTATACCACAGGTAACTTCTTCAGACATTCTAAATGCCCAGGTTCTTGGCCTACTCCCAGACTCCCCTGTTCCTATTCAACACTTGGGGACATTAATGACTAATCCCATTACTGGTCCTGTCTCACCAGCCTCCACTGAGTCCCTTATTGGACACACCATGGATGGGATGTTGACCTCCCCCATGACCCCAGATAATTTGGATCTTCCTCAGATGCAGCCACCATCTGACATAATCTCAGAACAACACATGGGTTTCGATGAGATGTTCAGTAAACTTGCATCCCTATTAGACCGTGGCCTCAACAACATAGCAAACAAAATGACTACTGACATCAAAGGCGACTTCCAGAATCTAGGTGTCCACATGGAGGCAATTGAAAATAAGCTGGGATACTTCCGGTTTCAGTGCCGCATGGACTAGCTGCCCTTCACATCGGCTCCCGCAGCTAGACCCATAAATCAGCTTATAAAGCCTGCAAAACCCGCCACACTCACCGGCGACACCTCCACACAGCACCCGGCCACACTATGGACAGATTCGTGGAGAAAAACGGCCCACGATCGCAGCCGCAACAGCCCACACAGCTCAGCCGCAAATCGAGGCCCCAGCTATGGCCTACATGACTTCCACTGCGGAGATGGCACCTGACATGGAGGTAAGCGGCGGCCCGGCCCCCTACCTCCCATGAGCTGACACTGCAACACAGCTCACAGGGGACCACAACACAGACCTCATTGCTCAGGCTGTGGCAGCCCTGCTTTCCCCAATGATAACGGCCTCTGTGGAGAAAGCTATCAGTGCAGGCATGCAGCAGCTCCAGGCCCAACTAGGGGAACATGCTTCCAGGCTCACTGATGCAGAACACCACATAGCCAATTTAGAGGAGAAACTATATCAGGCACAAGCCACAGAACAAGCCCAAGACAAACTAAACAAATATGTTCTAGAGAAATTGGACGATTTGGAAAATAGGTCCAGAAGGAGTAATCTGCAATTCGTGTTCATTCCAGAATCATTACAACCTTCAGCCCTCATGGACCTCTGCGCGAGATGCATACCCAAAGCACTAGGCCTTCCCGGCCCCTGCACTATAGAGTGCGCCCACCGCATGGGAACTTTCAACTCCGATCACAAATCGCCCCAACCTATAATCGCCAAATACCTCAATTACTTGGACAAAGCTTTCATCCTACAGAAATTCTGGCAATCCCAATCCCTCCAGATCGAATAAAAATCCTGATTTTCGCAGACTACTCCATAGAAGTGTCCAAGAAAAGAAAAGCATTCCAACAAGTTTGCTCGGAGCTTCACCAGCAACAAATCAAGTTTACCTTGGCCTTCCCAGCCACTCTATGGCTCAAAGCCCCTAATGCCGACTAGCTCTCTTTCCACGATGCATCCGAGGCGGAGGCCCTCCTAAGATCAATACGATCAGGGCCACACCTCAGCCCCTCTGCCAGAACACCTCCTATCAACCATGCTCTAGACCAAAGGAGCCCACGCAAAGACTCTCCAAAGCAGTTCAGAACCTCGGGCCCTGACCAACACCATTCCACACCCCATTGAGAGATTGCTTACACCACCACTGTTGGTCTCAATAGCAACTGCTCTTCTAACGGCCAGGCCGGTTTCAACCCTAGACGAGATGACTCTCACAAGCTTTGTTATTATCTTTTCCTAACAGTTATGCACTTTCCTCCTCACCAGGTACTTCAGATACTGGTAGGCCGAATTTTTCTTTTTTTCTACTGTTTTCTCGTGTTTCACATACTACTAAAATGTTTAAATTAGTCTAACGTTTTATCTGATGTCATAAGTTTCTCCCCTGGCATAACTGTGTAGCCTGGATCACTCCTCTCATGCATGACCCCAGCTGTCAGCACACAAAACCCTCTATATCGTGGGTTTAAGTACTGCATTCAAATGGGTCTGGTACTGGGAGCTGACCTACTCAGTGACTCCATGTGGGAAAAAAGTGAAGTTTCTCAAATAGGTTTTATGTTTTCTTCTTTTAACCCCCATCCTCCTGAACCCTCTTCTATCCCAACTACCCTCATCCTGTGTTACAATTGCACCAAATGACCCTCAGTTCACCCGCTCAGACAGCCTAAGCTCTTTCAAATCTCCAAATTCACTTTCAGCATACCACCAAACGCCATTACACTCAACCAATACAACACCAGCCCCTACCCCCATTATGGCCCCCTGATCTGAAATTGGTCTCCTGGAATGTGAAAGGGCTTCGTTTCCCCAATAAAAGAATGAAAATTCTACGCTACCTTAAAAGACTCAAAACCGACATTGCTCTACTATGCTCCTAATAGCCCAGCTAAGCAGAGTTTCAGTGAACTTTCGACTTGGCTCCTACATGACCCACACTTCCCACACATAATCGGCGGGGACTTCAATTCCACAATGCACCCAATTGATGATAGATCCTCTCCCAACCGCTCACGTACCCTACTCAGACACTCCTAGCCTCCACGATAGACTCTTTATATCTCCACGACATCTGGCGCCTCCGGCACCCAGCTGACAGAGAATTCACATTTTACTCAAACCCCCACAATGTTTTCATCAGAACTGACTACTTCTTCTGCTCAGACGATCTTGTCCCACTGATATCTGACGTTGACATTCAAGACATTGTTATTTCAGACCATGCACCCATCTCCATAATGCTTGACAACCCTGATATACACCCGAGCCCCAAAATATGGCGCTTCCTATCCTACCTTCAAAATAACTCAGACTTCTGACAGTACATGGAGTGTGCATGGTCTGAATATACTTTGACCAACGCATTGCACTCTGATAACCCAAATCTATTTTGGGAAGCAGGCAAAGCCTCTCCTCAGAGGTTGTATTATTTCATACGCAGCCTCTTTCAAAAGGAATACCCTCAAAAATTACAAAATGGCCAGCTCACGTCTGCACCTAGCCCAATGATCCTTATGCACGAACGACTCCCCTGACAATAGAAAGACATGGCTGTCAGCAAAGCAATCTTTTGACGCTTGGGCTGAAAATCTTGAACAAATAAAAAAAAAACACATGGAGGCCACCCTTCACAAATTCGGCAACAAGGCAGGCAAATTACTTTCAAGACTCTGTAAGGGCCCCTACCACCTGACCTATAACACTTTCCTTTTGAGACGCATCGGGTAACATTCATTCTACTCAAAAAGGCATAAATGATGCCATGCTACACTACTAAAGAAAAAAGTTTAGTGCGCTACTCAAATTAAAGCCAAATAGTAATGTGATTTTAAAGAAATGAGAAAATTATAGTTCATATAGAAAATGATGGCATCATAAACTGGAGGTGTGATTCCTCTTTAAGTCTTCAGTAAATCTTCTATGGATCTTCTAAGGCGGTGCAGAAATAGGAAAAGGGGGCTGCTTACCAGATTTGATGGATCTCCACCACAGAGATCATGCGAGCCTGAACAAAACTCCTCTCGGGGGTCAGGAACAGCTGGTCTTTGAATAGAGACAGACTTCCCTCCACGCCTGGTAGTTGAAATTTCAGAGGCAGCAATCAGGAACACTCTCCTCTATTAGCTGCTCCAGCAAGACCACTCGTAGCAGGAAATTGTATATTTTAAAAGAAAAAGAGGCGCTTCATTGTGCAGTAGTTTAAAATGCCTTAATCCATGAATGGACAACTGACATCAAAGCATTGGCAGGGTAAAACACCGTTGCAGTTAAAAAACACAGCCAACGCCGAAGCCAGTCAGCTGAGAGTGTGGTGACATCAGGTCCTCTGGCTCCACCCAATGCTACGTTTCTCCTAAAAAGGCATCTACTGGGAGAGGAGGCTATCCCTATCTCCTATCAGATCAATTCTGTCTCCACAAAGGCACAAGACAGGGCTGTCCCTTATCCCCTCTCCTCTTCAATATTGCATTAGAACCCCTGTCTAGATATCTGTCCCATATAGCCCCATTACATGGCATCAACATCGGTAAACAAGAACTACGCACCTCACTCTTCGCGGACGACATCCTCATATTCTCAGAAAATCCCTTTTCTGACATGTCAACTATTAAATCAATATTTGACCCATTTAGACTACGTTTGGGGCTTTGCATTAATTACAACAAAACCTCGCCTTAGGCACCCTGTCTAACCCCCCATGGACTCAAAAATCCATATTCTCAGTAGCAAAATCGCACATCACCTATCTAGGAATAAAAATAGGGATACTACCCTCTTCTCTGTATCATCTCAACTTCCATCTTGCTCTCAAAAATCTCTCAGGAACTTGATAACTGGATGGATCTGCCCCTTTCGCTCCTGGGAAATGGTCAGTTTCGCCCGTTTACTCTACCCACTTTATCTAAAAAAGGTTTGTTCCCCAGTGGGGCTTTGAAACAGCAATGTGCAACATCACAAAGATTATTTCTAGATGGTATTGGAAAAACTATTTATTAACAAAATGTCCAATAAAATCATTTGGTTGAATACAGTGTATACATATTAAGTCTGATCCAATGACCAATGCCCCGATGCGTTTCGACCTGGATATGGTCTCTTCAGGGGGCACATTTGGATCTAAAACATATAATAAATATATAATACACATATAATTAGAATTATAAAAAAAAATTTGTCATTCGTCACATTAAATAAGTCATAATGGTGGGCTTTACCGTTAAAGGATGGAATAAGTATTTCAAATTCTAAGATGGTCGGAGTCATTGGAGAGTCGGAAGGGTGCGCAGGCCGCCCCGACCTCCCCAGAAAAGAGGATCCAACCCCAAGGGGCTTACAAGGAGCCACACTAGTACACGCCTCCCAGGGGGCGAAGGAGCATACACCTGCAACAAACACCCATTGGTAGCCATTAGTAAATTAATAAACTAGTAATTAAATCATCGTTGTAAATATTTCTAGTTGTATATATTGAGACTGATAGTATATAAAAATATCAATGTATAAGTATTTCAAAATGTTGTTTGCGTCCCATGGAATTAAAAATAAAAAAAAATAAATGAATAATCAAAGTAAATTAGTATTTAGTTAATGCATGAAAAAAAATGTGCACTGTGGAAAAAATTATGAAGTCACTAAGAAAGTGCATCATGTGATGGGAAGCAGGGTGTATATCAACCAAACACTGCCAGAACGTGAGAAGGTGACTATAAAGAAGAAATGAAAAACAAAAACAAACTCAAAGAGTGAAAAATAAATGTAAAAAATAGGTAGAGAGCCAACCGAATGTGACAGTGTGTGAATGATATGGCGCCGTTCTATATCTGTGTTTAAAGTTAACTAAATGAATAAATAAATAAATTGATTGGTGAATGTACGCGTGGAAGTGTACCTAACGTGTACGCTACATAGCTTCACATGTGTCCTTTCACCAAGTAAAGGAAAAATAATAATTTTCAAAATGTAAAAATAAAAAAAAATGTTAACATGTAAAATAAATATAAGTAAAGCACCAATTGATTAAATAACCTCTGTGCAAATATGCCAAGTGCTAGACCGACAGCGAGACTGGTTATTCCCAATACATCCTCCAAAGAATGCGTTTAGAAGATGAATATTCCCATTATTACTTTAAAGTGCTTCTGTGCAAAAACTTTATGCATTTACAATTAAAACATAATATGTGTATAGTCCCAACTTTAAATATCCAAAATAAAGTGCTTCCGTGCTGGTGAAAACAATAATTGTGTTGGTATTTTCACTTTGCAAAGGTGATCACAGCATGCGTGCTTTATCCATGCTCTTATTGTGGCTGCACTCACCAGAATCCCCCCCCTCTTGGGGTATGGAGCATTCACAGTATCTGCCACTGTGCAGCACTCTGGAGGCTGGATAATCCCCGATGTATTAGCAGGATTCCAATAGTGTAATATTGTTTCAACTATTTATTGCTTAAAACCATGAAAAAGGTACTCACATTCAGTGAAAGACATAAAAGCATTTGTTGCTGACACAAAAGCCAGTGACCGGAAGTGATGCAAGAGCGTGTGCTGACCCCGCCCTACGTGTTTCGTCAGTCTGACGTCATCTGGAGCGTGCACCGCACTTGCCTCATCTCCTTTATATAATGAAACGTAACCTGAATAATTAGCATTGACGGCGGCCATTTTTGGTGAGATTTTGCAGACCGAAGTCCGTGTATATGCGCTTATCGCGACGGCCGTTTTTGCTGGGATAATGTAGACCGAAGACCGCTGTTATAAAGTTTGTTTATGTTTTTGATGTGCTGTATAATTCCCGCGGCCATGTTTAATGGGATTGTGCAGACCGAAGCCTGCAATCCAAGTGATTTAAAACTATACTAATAGTGTTCTATTGCGGAGTTCATGTTCCATAAAATTAATGGGATGTTATGTTCATTGCTGAACGCCCTATGCCGTCACTCATTCGGATTTGTTTTTATAGATTATAATGCTAAACGGTCACGATGCATTATAGGTTTAGATACAATGTAAAATTATAAATTTGGAAAAAAATAATTTTTTTGTGCATTGAATTTTATACACATACCAAACACCCATGGCAATAATCTATAATAAATATAATAAATATACCCCTATGCACATTGAAAAACAGTTTTCTTACATACATTAAAAAAAAATTTTCTTTGCAATTTCCAGAAAAAAGTTTAAAAAATATGCAGAAAAATATTATTATAACAATATTAGAAAAAATCTAGAGACGGGCTCTTAATAGGAAACATTTAGGAATAGTAATTTTTAAAAGAAAAGAAAAATTATGGGAGAAAAAGTCAAGATAAAGTTTATTTAAAATGTAATTAAAATGTTTTAAAAATCTTTAAAAAAAATATAAAACCATGATAGAGATGACATATATTTCTCTAATATAGGTGTTATAGTCCCAGAATACTAGATGTAAAGGGACTTGTTATACAAGGGCCAAGAAGAGAATAGTGTTCCTAAAAATTTGTTAAAAAACAATTCAAATCTACATCTATGTTCATTCCTATGGGTTGGAGAGTTTCTAATTGGAAAATCCATTTTGTTTCGTTTTTGGGAGACTTTAATTTTCTTATGTTCCCCCCTCCAATGTCCTTTGATTTGGCGGATCCAGGGCATTGTGTACCAATCTATTCCTAAGGTTTGGTGCCTTTCTGTAGATAAATGTAGGTTTTAAAGGTATAATACCTTTTAAGATTCTGTCAGATTGTAGAATTCCCCAATGTTTTTGTTATAATCATTTCCAAGGGCATGGTATAAACAAACAGATATGAAAAACTAACAAATCCAATTTATTTTAGAGGGCCTAAGGTTAGCCATGAATAATAACTATTTTTGGCATAAAGGGGAATACTTTGTGCAAACAAAGAGCGTAGCTATGGGGGGCAAAGTATACTCCCAGTGTAGCTAATTTGTTCCTCAACCATTGGGAAGAGGAACAAATATTTAGTGTACAGAGAAGTAATCTAAAAATGTATCAGAGATTTATTGATGATATTGTCATCGTTTGGAGGGGAACGGAAACTGAACTACAAACTTTCTTTGATGAAATTAATCAGAATATATACGGCATCACCTTCTCGGGTACTTGGATTAAACAAACAATAGATTATTTAGATCTGCAACTCTATAAGGAACATGGACGCATCAACACAAGGACCTTCTTTAAAATGACGTACAGAAATGGGTACATCCCGACCAACAGTTATCACTATCGCCAATGGATCAGCAACATACCAAAGGGCCAACTAATGAGATTGTACAGAATTGTAGCAATATCAATGACTACAACACCCAAGCAGATATCATCATAAAAAGATTTATTGAAAAAGGATATAATAAAAGGGAATTTGAGATATTGAAGGAAAAAGTAAAAACTATGAATAGAAATCTGATGATAGAAGGCAAACCAAATGAAAACCACAAGAAGAAAAATAATAAAAATATGGATATGGCTTTCTTAACGGGATACAACATACAACACAAATCATTGGAAATGATTATAACAAAAACATTGGGGAATTCTACAATCTGACAGAATCTTAAAGGGTATTATACCGTTAAAACCTACATTTATCTACAGAAAGGCACCAAACCTTAAGAATAGATTGGTACACAATGTCCTGGATCCGCCAAAGCAGATAAAAATATCAAGTCAACTAAAAGGCTACTTTAAATGTGGAAAATGCCTCCCATGTAGAGTTAGCAAAAAAACTAGTAAGAAAAAAAACGGACTTCACCTCTATAGCCAATGAAACTAAATACAACATAAGAGAGTTTATTACATGAAAAGTACACATGTAACCTATGTGTTGGAATGCCCGTGCCACAAACAATACGTGGGCAGAACCACAAGAGAACTACATGTAAGGATCCTGGAACACATAAATAACATCAAAAATGGTTTTAATAAACACAGCGTTTCCAGACATTTTAGGGACCATCACAATAGAGATCCAACATGCATGATCTTTTATGGCATAGACAAAATCAAAGGACATTGGAGGGGGAAAAATAAGAAAATTAAAGTCTCCCAAAACTAAACAAAATGGATTTTCCAATTAGACACTCTCCAACCCATAGGAATGAACATAAATGTAGATTTGAGTTGTTTTTTAACAAATTTTTAGGAACACTATTCTCTTCTTGGGCGAATAGCAAGAGGCCCTAGTATAACAAGTCCCTTAACATCTAGTCCTCTGGGACTATAACACCTATATTAGAGAAATACATGTCATCTCTATCATGGTTTTATATATTTTTTTTTTTAATTTTAAAACATTTTAATTACATTTTAAATAAACTTTATCTTGACTTTTTCTCCCATAATTTTTCTTTTCTTTTAAAAATTACTATTCCTAAATGTTTCCTATTAAAAGCCCACCTCTAGATTTTTTCTAATATTGTTATAATAATATTTTTTCTGCATATTTTTTAAACTTTTTTCTGGAAATTGCAAAGAAATTTTTTTTTTAAATGTATGTAAGAAAAAATGTTTTCAATGTGTATAGGGTTCTATTTATTATAGATTATTGCCATGGGTGTTTGGTATGTGTATAAAATTCAATGCACAAAAAAATTATTTTATTCCAAATTTATAATTTTACATTGTATCTAAACCTATAATGCATCGTAACCGTTTAGCATTATAATCTATTAAAACAAATCCGAATGAGTGACGGCATAGGGTGTTCAGCAATGAACATAACATCCCATTAATTTTATGGAACATGAACTCCGCAATAGAACGCTATTAGTATAATTTTAAATCACTTGGATTGCAGGCTTCGGTCTGCACAATCCCATTAAACATGGCCACGGGAATTATACAGCACATCAAAAACATAAACATACTTTATAACAGCGGTCTTCAGTCTACATTATCCCACCAAAAATGGCCGTTGCGATAAGCGCATATACACGGACTTCGGTCTGCAAAATCACACCCAAAATGGCTGCGTCAATGCTAATTATTCAGGTTACTATTCATTATATAAAGGAGATGAGGCAAGTGCGGTGCACGCTCCAGATGACGTCAGAGTGATGAAATGCATAGGGCGGGGTCAGCACACTCTCTTGCATCACTTCTGGTCACAGGCTTTTGTGTCAGCAACAAATGTTTTTATGTCTTTCACTAAATGTGAGTACCTTTTTCATGGTTTTAAGCAATAAATAGTTAAAACAATATTACACTATTGGAATCCTTTTCTCATATGCTTTATATGACTTATGGGACAAGAGTGGAAACTGCTAATACATTGGGGATTATCCAGCCTCTAGAGTGCTGCACAGTGGCAGATACTGTGAATTTATTTTGGATATTTAAAGTTGGGACTATACACATATTATGTTTTAATTGTAAATGCATAAAGTTTTTGCACAGAAGCGCTTTAAAGTAATAATGGGAATATTCATCTTCTAAACGCATTCTTTGGAGGATGTATTGGGAATAACCAGTCACGCTGTCGGTCTAGCACTTGGCATATTTGCAAAGAGGTTATTTAATCAATTGGTGCTTTACTTATATTTATTTTACATGTTAAAAAAAATTTTATTTTTACATTTTGAAAATTATTATTTTTCCTTCTCTTGGTGAAAGGACACATGTGAAGCTATGTAGGGTACACGTTAGGTACACTTCCACGCGTACATTCACCAATCAATTTATTTATTTATTCATTTAGTTAACTTTAAACACAGATATAGAACAGCGCCATATCATTCACACTCTGTCACATTCGGTTGGCTCTCTACCTATTTTTCACATTTATTTTTCACTGTTTGAGTTGTTTTTGTTTTTGTTTTTCATTCCTTCTTTAGTGTCACCTTCTCACGTTCTGCCAGCGTTTCGTTGATATACACCATGCTTCCCATCACATGATGCACTTTCTTAGTGACTTCATAATTTTATCCACAGTGCATGTTTTTATACACATACTTTGTATTCTTTGTGCACCACATTTTTTATTTGTAGTATTATTGAATACTACTATTTATGTACTACTTTTCCACATCAGCACACCCCCTTTTTTTCATGCATTAACTAAATACTAATTTACTTTGATTATTCATTTATTTTTTTTATTTTTTAACGCAGGTAATGTTTATTGAATAAAAAGGTACAGTACACTTGTGAATTCAAATTAAGTATCTTATACAGAAGTACTTGTAGAACCAATTTACAATGATAAATATAGTGGTCTAATACACATGCGTTATAGGAACATGAGTCATCTATACAAATTCCCCTCAATCTATTTTCCCTACATAACATTCTTATTCCCCAAGCATTTTACCAAACACCTTAGCAGAGTGTAGCATTTTCAGGTTGGGCACCCCCTTCCATCGGGGAACCACACGCCCACACCAGGGACCCCCAGCCAAAAAGAGAGACGAGGAGGAAGAAAAGGCCGCTCCTCTCTATGAGAGGCCCCCCGGGGGGGGTTCTCAGAAACATCTATATAGTAAGGTGTCTAGCTTCAACCCAGGCTGCCCAGATTTTGTCGAACTTCTGAGGACAGTTCCTACCCATATAAGTAAGTTTGTATAGCGGCAGTGCCGCATTAACATGAGCCCGCCACGCCCCCACCGTGGGAGGATCCCCTGTCCTCCAGCGCAATAATATCTCTTTCCTGGCATAATAAGCTGCGTAGAACACAAACAGTTTTGTATATTTTGCCGTAGCTAAATTGTCAGTAATGCCCAGGAGGAAAACAAGCGGATCCACCTCTAAGTGTAACCCCGCAACTCCGTTAACTTCTGCCACCACTGTGGTCCAATAGTTCTGCACTACTGGGCATGACCAAACCACATGAAAAAAGGTCCCCACTGACTGTCTGCATTTAGGGCAAGTAGCGTCCAATCCCAGGTATATAGTGGAAAGCCTATGCGGGGTGTAGTACACCCTATGCAAAAACTTTAGCTGGATGAACCTATCTCTGGCCGAGATCATAAATGGTATGCACTGTTGCAGTCCCTCTGACCAGTCCTCCTCAGTTAGAGCCGGGATATCTGAATGCCATTTGTTGAACAACGGGAGTGTTTTAGAAGTAGCTTTGCAGGTAAGCCTAAGATATATAGAAGACAGCGTGCGGTCTATATCTTTGGCTATTAATAGGGATTCCACCGAGTGAACCGCTAGTCCCACCCCCTCCGGAAACTGCACCTGGACCGCATGTCTGAGTTGCAGAAACCGGAAGAACATCCACGGAGGGAGGCGGAACCTACCCCTCAGTTCTTCAAACGAGAGTATTTGCCCATCCTTGAAAATATCCCGTAATGTCCGGACATGGTATCTGGCCCAGATCTGTGGGTCAGGGACAGATTGTAGGTGCGGCATTGTTGGGTTACCCCACAACGGAGTATATGGAGAGACATCCCTCCCGCCATTAAAATATTGAGACACCTGTTGCCAAACTTTAATTGTTGTTTTCATATGTGTTGTAACCTGGGGACTGTACCTCGGGCCTCTATAGACCAAGTTGCTGAGCTCAGAATATGATCCAAGAATCGCTGCTTCTAAGTTGACTGCTGGGTTAGTATTATCTTGAGTAAACCACCACCTCACCGAGACCAACACCGCCACCCAGTAATATTTTTTAAAATTTGGGAGGGAGAGGCCTCCCTCTGAAAGCGCAACTCTGGGTGTTGTCCCCGCCCATAGGAAGGAGGTGATAGCTTGGTCTAGTTTTACAAAGAACGAGTTGGGGATGGGGACTGGAGTGTGGCGAAAAGCATATAAAAATTTGGGAAGGAAGGACATTTTAATAAGGTTTACCCTCCCAACTGGAGTCAGCGGTAGTGTTTTCCAAATCAAGCAGCGTTGGATAAACTGTTGAAGTATGGGATATACGTTGTCTACTAGATACTGTTTCGGATCCATCTGTATTTGAATACCTAAATATTTGAACTTCGTCACTCTTTTTAGAGGAGGAGGGGGGCCAGCTGGTGGTGGAGCATGCGTCAGGGGGAACAGGAGAGATTTCTCCCAGTTCACCCTGACCCCAGAGAACATCCCAAATCTGTCAATGATGGTTAGGGCGGCTTTTAGTGATTGTTGGGCGTCTCTTAGGTACAACAGCATATCATCCGTATAAAGTGATACTTTTTCTGTCGGGGGGGAACGAAATACCTCCCATCTCCGTAGATGCTCTAAGGAGTGCCGCCAGTGGCCCAATCGCCAAAGCAAAGAGAGCAGGTGAAAGCAGACAGCCCTGCCTGGTGCCTCGGTGGAGGGGAATAGAGGATGATAGGATGCCATTTGTACGGATTCTAGCCGTTGGGCCTGAGTAGAGTAGTCGTAACCACTGTACAAAGTTAGGTCCTATCCCAAACTTTTGTAGTACTAGCCATAAGTATTCCCACTCCACAGAGTCAAAGGCTTTTTCTGCGTCCAGGGAGGCCACCACGTTAGCCTCCCCTTCAGCAGCCGGTCTCATTAGTACAGTAAACAATCTCCGCAGATTAATATCTGTACCCTTGCCCGGCATAAAGCCAGTTTGGTCTCCATGAACTAGCGACAAGATAACTGCATTGAGTCTGGTAGCCAGAACCTTTGCAAGGATATTCACGTCCACGTTAAGGAGCGAGATGGGCCTGTATGAGGAGCATAATTCAGGATCCTTGCCAGGTTTGGGAATGACCACAATTACAGCTCTTGACATGGAAGGGGGCAGAGAAGCAGACTCAAAGGAGGCAGAAAGGACCTCCAGCAGCCTGACAGCAAGGGTCTCAACATGGGCCTTATAGAATTCGACGGGGGAATCCATCATCCCCTGGGGTTTTACCCGCTTGAAGAGATCTTATAGCATTTTGGAGCTCTTTGAGTGTTATTGGAGCGTCTAGACGCTTACGAGCTGTCTCCGATAGGGAGGGCAATTCAAAGGCCTCAACGTAGGTTTGAAGATCAGCGGTTGAGTATCCCACCCTGGACGTATATAAGTCCCTATAATACAGCGCAAAGCAGGTATTGATGTCTCGGGGGTCCGACAACAACCGCCCTGAGGCGTCTTTAATATTGGCCACATTAGTTGAGACCACTTGCTCCTTAGACAGCCACGCCAAGAGACATCCAGTCCGCTCCCCCTGTTCAAATATACGCTGTGCTTGGTGAAGTAGTAATTTTTTTGTGGCCATTGTTCGAAGTAGCACAACCTCCCTCATAGCACACTGCAAGTCTATTCTGTGAGCCTCATCCTTACTAACCGCATACTGTGCTTCTAAATCTGTAGCCCTCTGTTCAGCTTGCAGCAGAGCTGCTCCAGTCTGACGTCGTGTGAGACCTATGGCATTTTGGTAATGTTCTTTAGCATGATATTTGAACATCTCCCAACTAGATGCGGGTGTCATAGCAGGCGGGTTATCAGTCCAGAACTCCCGCATTGCCACCTCTGCATCTGCCGCTATACGTTCATCCGATACCCAGAACCAGGATAAGCGCCAAAGACAGTCAGTGGGGGCAGGGGTCATTTTCAACTGGAGCAGGACCAGGGAGTGGTCAGATATACCCCTTGGCAGGTGGGAGAGCTCCTGCACCATCGTCAAGATGGCACTCGTGGCTAGCACCAGGTCAATGCGGGACATGGCCCTATAGGAGGCAGACTGGCAGGTATATGACCTCAGTAGGGGATTTTTCCATCGCCAAACGTCCGCAAGACCGAAAGTGGCAGCCCACCTGGATAGCGAGGACTCCGTGGCCGCATCCGGCAACAATTTGTCCACATGCGGACACGGAGGCATATTGAAGTCCCCCGCTAACAGCACCTTATCCGTAGAATAACCTGCTATACACTTCATAATTTTGTGAAGTATCAGTAGCGATGCCGGAGGAGGTATATACAATCCCACAATCACCATGGGCACATTTGCAACAACTGCATGCAATATTACATATCTACCCTCGGGGTCCAGGTGCAGGTCCAACAGTGTAAAAGATAGGGTCTTGTGCACTAAGACACTTACCCCCCTAGCATACGAGAAGGTAGCATGGTAATAGTGTCCTACCCATGTTTTTTTAAGACCAAGGACCCGGCCTCCAGTAAGGTGGGTCTCTTGCAAGATACAGACATCTGGGCGGTGCATTTTAAGGAAGTTAAAGACTAAAGATCTCTTGATGCGAGAGTTCATCCCTCGAACGTTCCAAGAGATTAATGTTATAGGGGCCATGGGATTTTTAGATAAATTGAAGCAGACTGAGGAAGAAGTGCACCTGGGCCCCAAGGGAAACAGATCCACGCCCTCCCCCACGGCACACTTGAAATCAACATTGTGGTTAATATCCATCCTTGTGAACCAGTGTATCTATACAACATACATTCCTGTGTATAACTATTGTAACAGTACCCTTCCAAACTTAATCCCCCACCCACCCCGCACACCCCCCCAACCAAAGTGTGCTTGTTCCCCATAACTAGATATGATCATTGACCAAACGGGGTCGTGAACTTAGAGGACACGTGGTGGAAATCCACCACTCAAAGGTATAGTAGTCTCAATCTGTAGGAGATGCCACCATCAAGCGGGAGTTCACACAGATTTCACCTGGCCAAAGCCAGGGGCACAAACTTGGAAAATTAAGTTCCCGTCGTTCCCCCCCCCAAAAAAAAATAAAAACTTAGAAAAAAATTACGGATAAGGATGTCTCGTTTTCTCCCAGACCAAAAATAAAATGTAGGCCAGAAAAAAAAAGGGGGTTAGGTTGGTTGAGCTGAGCAAATATGTTACAATCCATGGCTCAAGAGCCGGGTATTGCCATTAGTGAATCAAGCAGTTAGCTGAGATCATGTCAGTCTATTCGTCAGTTCTCTCCTTCAGTGTGTCCCAGGAGTGCAAGGGTTATACCTCTCTATCAATGCAGCAGTTAACTTCAGGAGAGAAGTAAGGCACCCTGCACCTGCTATGTGGCAGCTGTCTCTAGATCCACAGAAAAAGAGCAAAAGGGAGGAAATAAGAAAAACAATAAAAAAAAAAAAAATTCACTGATGTTTGTCTCCTGTAGAGAGGATGCCTATCCATCTGAGTGTTTGGCAGCTGACAGGTCAAGTAAAAGCAAACAGTCCATCAAGCGCCCCCCTGCTCTGCCTCAGACATTAAATCCTGTATGCTGTGGCTGCTTAGCAAAGACAGATATTAAGCCAGAGGAACTTTACTTATCCAGCAGGGTTTCCCAAGCTAAGTCTGCTGCATTAAACAATTACCTGGTGACAAAACAGGCATCTCTTCTAGCGGTGGCCCAGGGTGTTTAACCATTGCGAGGCCTCATTGGGGGAAGTGAAGAACCTGACACTTTCACCATCCTGGACGCGAAGTCGGGCAGGGAACAACATACTGTATCGCAGTCCCTTGGTTCTGAGAGCCTGCTTTACTGCATCGAAGGACTTGCACTGTTTTTGAGTGTCCAACGAGAAGTCCGGGAAGAACATGAGGCGGGCAGCCTCGTGTCGGACCTCCGCCATCTTGCGGGCCTCGCGCAGTATCAGGTCCCGATCTCTAAAATTCAGCAGACTAAATATAAATGTGCGAGGTGGGGACCCAGGTGGACCCCAGGTCGGCGGCATCCTGTGGGCCCTCTCGACTGCAAAAAATGGAGAGAAAGCTGCTTGCGGGAACAATGAACGAATCAGCCGCTCGGTATAAGCGGACGCATCTGAGCCCTCCGACCCCTCCGGGAGTCCTATAATCCGCAGATTATTGCGTCGGTTATGGTTTTCAGAATCTTCGGCCCTTGCTTCTAGATGCTTCACCCTCACTTGTAAAGTATGCAGGGAGGCCGAGTGATCCCTGACCACATCCTCCGCGTCTCCCACTCTGCGCTCCACCTCTGTCACACGGTGTCTCACCTTCTCAAAATCCTGTCTAATAAGACCGATTTCCAATTGAACTGTGTCTATCTTAGTAGTAAGTGTGGACAAGGAGGACTGGCAGCCCGTGATGGCTTGCATCAGAGCCGCGAAGTTGCTCTGATCCGTGAGAGCGGGCTCCGGCCTGTCCGTCTGCGTTGCCATGTTGCTCACCTCACCCACGTGGACAGCCGTGCTGCCTGGCTTACTCTGGGTATTGCTCGGTCTGTGGTGATCGAAACGTCGCTGGCTCCGTGTCCGCATCCGCAGAGGGAGGTTGGGAGAGGACTCAGCAGTTAAATTGATCGTCAGGATGGGTTAATAGGATAGATTCCTCGCGATGGCTGCAGAGCTCCCTGATCAAGCGTCCTACACCGTCGCCATCTTGGACACGCCCCCTATTTTTTATTTTTTTTTTAATTCCATGGGATGCAAACAACATTTTGAAATACTTAGTATATAAAAATATCAATGTATATCAGTCTCAATATATACAACTAGAAACATTTACAATGATGATTCAATTACTAGTTTATTAATTTACTAATGGCTACCAATGGGTTTTTGTTGAAGGTGTATGCTCATTCGCCCCCTGGGAGGCACGTACTAGTGTGGCTCCTTGTAAGCTCCTTGGGGTTGGCTCCTCTTTTCTGGGGAGGTGGGGGCGGCCTGCGCACCCTTCGGACTCTCCAATGGCTCCGACCATCTTAGAATTTGAAATACTTATTCCATCCTTTAACAGTAAAACCCACCATTATGACTTATTTAATGTGACGAATGACAATTTTTTTTTTTAAATTCTGTATATATGTATTATATATCTTTTAGATCCAAATGTGCCCCCTGAAGAGACCATATCCAGATCGAAATGTGTCGGGGCTTATATATCATACAACACCATGTAATGTAATGATGTGTCGAATGTGTTTTTTCACCATTTTATGGAATATGAATTTTATCATTGGATCAGACTTTATATGTATACACTGTATTCAACTAAATGATTTTATTGGACATTTTGTTAATAAATAGTTTTTCCAATACCATCTAGAAATAATCTCTGTGATGTTGTACATTGCTGTTTCAAAGCCCCACTGGGGAACAAACTTTTTTTAGATAAACCATTCTCAGGGTGCGCAGCTCCTTTGGTCTCTTTCATATGTGTCTTTCCCATTTGCACTCTACCCACTTTAACCCCTTCCCGACCAGCACACGCCGATGTACGTCGGCAGAATGGCACAGCTGGGCAAATGGGCTTACAGGTACGTCCATTTGAATTTCCCGCCGTGCCATTGTGTGTGCGCGCCGGCTGGGAGCTCCATGAGTCGGGTCGCGGGTCCCGCGGACTCGATCGCAGTGGGGATACCCGCGATCGCCTCACGGAGCAGATGAACGGGGAGATGCTGATGTAAACAGCATCTCCCCGTTCTGCCTAGCGACAAGTGTCACTGATCTCTGCTCCCTGTCATTGGGAGCAGTAATCAGAGTAGTGACACAGCTAGCCCTTCCCCCCTACAGTTAAAAATCACTCCCTAGTACTAACTTAACCCCTCCCCGCCCCCTAGTGGTCAACCCCTTCACTGCCAGTGTCATTTATACAGGAATCAATGCATTTTTATAGCACTGATTGCTGTATAAATGACAATGGTCCCAAAAATGTGTCAAAAATGTCCAACATGTCCGCCATAACGTCGCAGTCACAATAAAAATCGCTGATCGCCACCATTACTAGTAAAAAAAATTATTAATAAAAATGCCATAAACTATCCCCTATTTTGTAAATGCTATAACTTTTGCGCAAACCAATCAATAAACGCTTATTGTGATTTTTTTTACCAAAAATATGTAGAAGAATATGTATCGGCCTAAACTGAGGAAAAAAATGTTTTTTTGGGGGGATATTTATTATAGCAAAATGTAAAAAATAATGCGTTTTTTTCAAAATTGTCCCTCCTATTTTGTTTATAGCGCAAACAATAAAAATCGCAGAGGTGATCAAATACCACCAAAAGAAAGCTCTATTTGTGGGAAAAAAAGGACGTCAATTTTGTTCTGGTACAAAGTCGCACGAACGCGCAATTGTCAGTTAAAGCGACGCAGTGCCGAATCGCAAAAAGTGCTTTGGTCAGGAAGGGGGTAAATTCTTCCGGGGCTGAAGTGGTTAAACCATTCCCTTGCTTCTACATCATAAAGACACAAAACTTCTCAATACTGCCATCTCCAAATTCCTTTGGCGAAACAAAAGACCACGTATAGCCTTTGCAAAGCTATATCTTCCCAGTCGCGAAGGGGGTATCAGTCTCCCAAATGTCAGAACCTACAACCTGGCCTGTCTGTTGAGGACAGGATTAGACTGGACTGCCCAAACATCTCGCTACTCCAACTTTCCCCTTGAAACAGTGATGGTCCTACTCCACTGCAAGTGGAAGTCCATCCCACCGCCTCTTCAACATAACCTCCTGCTACGAGACACAGCCATTGCTTGGAGGGAAGTCTGGAAAAGCCTCAAACTCTCACCCTTCATATTCAGCCACCTTCCAATACAAGGAAACCCGAGCTTCCTCCCAGGCCTGGAACATCAGCCTTACGTCACCTGGCAGCGGAATGGCCTTACAAAATTCTCCTCCCTATGTGACATGGAGACTGGTCGCCCCATCGCATTCCAATCTCTAGCTGAAAATTTCTCACTTCCTCAATCACATGCCTTCCATTACAGACAATGTATCAGCTTCATAAAGAACGCGTATGCAGAAGAGCGCAAAAGATTCAAATCGTCTCTCATGCACACCCTTCTCTCAGGGGGCTCATACAAAATATTGAACATTCACAAACCTCTCCTCCTGAAAGCAACTCCCTCTCTCATATCCTCATCAGCAGCCAACTGGGCAAAAGACTTTCCGGATACCGAGATAGTAGACAAACTTCTACAAGGTCTCAATACCACCCACAAACTAGTTCCCAACGAATCCTGGAGGGAAACACAATTGAAAATTGTACACAGAGCTCATATCCCCTTCCTTTCGAACAAACAGACTCACACCGCACCCAGCTACCCTCTCTGTCAGCACCCCAGGCCTACACTGTCCCATCGCTTTTAGTCATGTACTTTCATCTCCACCTTCTGGGATCAAGTCCTCTCATACATCTTTAAAGTAACTCTGCTGAAACTACCTAAAGACCCTCTACTTCTCATCTTTGGCCACTGGGACCCCCAATTACTACCCTGGTCACTCAACTCTACCCCCCGGCAAAGACTGGACCCTGATATGCCTTCTACTTGCCAGAAGATCCATCCTGAAAAACTGGATCTCTAACGTTCACCCAAACATCTCAAAGGTCAAAAGAGACCTCCTACAACTACTCTACAAGTACAAGCTTAATACAGACTTAACACATGAAAAGACTAAAACACGTTTCTACCACAAATGGCATGCTTTCATGGCCTCAACACTCTCTCCTATGGATATGGCGAACTTTGAGAAACTCTCATTTTCATATTATGGATCATCACCTACATCATAAGTGATGCTGCTCCCTTCAAACTAAAAAACCAATAACATAAGGAACCCAACTCCTGTCCAGGCATCAATCACCGTGCGAGACCACTTCTCACTCACCGACTCCTTCTCTCCCTTCAAGCACACCGACGGGAAATGCTACCTTTGAAACCGAAGCCACAACCTCACTGTCTCCTAGCATTATACAACCACTCTAGGAACTTGGTGCTCTTCCCCCCCTCACCCTCTCCCCACCTCCCCACCTCCCCCTACCCTCACACCTCATTTAGGAATCATCCAACAGTACCCTCTTGGTAAATCTAGGACTCTTCTCCTCTTTAAATCCATCCAGTTACCTCTTTTTTTTTCAACTAGGAGATTCAAACTTTTGAATTGTTATTCTCATACATGTTGCTACCCCTCCAATGGGGATTAAAATTCACTACCCCTAGGGTACAAGATCCTCTGTTTTTGTTCTGTCTTTCTTTTGTTTTTTGTTATGGTATGTATTCTGCTACTTTTGTCATAAATGCCGTTTTGTAAAAAAAAAAATTCTGCCGCTGATACTATTCCTTGTTGATGTATCCTTCAATAAATTCAATTAAAAAAAAAAAAAGAAAATAAGCTGGATTCCACTATTTCCAAAATTAACCAGAACACGGAACGTATACAGGACCTCCAATCACAATTGGATACCGCCCTAACCAAATTGGATGATCTGGAAAAAAAGAAATGTCATTACAATTATAGAATGAGAGGCATCCCTGAAACGTTCAAAGACACCCCGGAAGTGGTAAGATCCTTCATCAAAGACCTTATTCCAGACATTTGACCGCATAGATTGGAACTTGACCGGGCCCATAGAACCCTTGGTCCACCAAGAAAAGATGGTCTACCAAGAGACATAGTTGTCAAGCCTCACTACTTCATAGTTAAAGAAGAAATAATGAAGAAGGCACGTGCCACAACTACAATTCCAAGGCCACGCTATTCAAATCTTTGCTGACCTCTCTACTACAACAATCCAAAAAAGAAGAGCCTTCAAACCACTACTAACAATCCTTAATCAACGTGATATCAAATATTGGTGGCTTTTTCCATTTGGTCTGAAATTCCTCTACAAGAACAAGCCATTCACCTTTGCAACATTCCCTGAAGGAGAGAGACTCTTCTTGCAACTAGGCCTCATCTCCCAGGATACTCCTCTGTCACTTCCGGGCTTAACTACCAGTGCTACCAAACGTCAACTGCCCACAACCCCTCAGACTACCCTCTGGATCAAAGTCAAACCTAAGAAATCGAAAGAGGGTCGACCCCCCCTGATAACCGGAGCGCAAACTAAGCTGTTGTGACACCCCAGTACAAACTGGACAATTTTCTGTTCTCTAAAAACTAATGTAATATTTGTTTTACGTAACGAATACCATTGGTACTGAGGGACTTATTGAGATCCCCTTGCTCCTCTGTTTGAATAGTTGATAGTTCGTGTTACTCTGACACGCATTTAGTTTATAAGTTAATTCACCAGGGTTTCTTTTTTTTGGTTAATAGGAATACCAGGTGTATCCACTATTCTACCAGGGAAACTTTAAGCCTGGCAGATTATGATACACTTAGGTCACTAGAATACTAGGGAGCACTCCCTACATTCTAAGGGCTACTCCGCTCTTCCTGGAACAATAACCTTAGAATATAACACACAACCATCCCCACTATCTAAGTTGCATTAGAACCATTATTTCCATGGGTTCTTTAACTAGGGGCCAATACAAGCTCCAACAATTTACCTGGCATCATCAATAAGAATTAGATGAATAGTCTAATGCCCTGTACACATGACCGGTTTTCCCGTCGGAATAAACTCTGAAGGTTTTTCCGACAGAGTTCCGACGGAATTCCGCTCCTCAAGCTGCCTGCATACACACAGCCACACCAAATTCTGACCGTCCAGAGCGCGGTGACGTACAACATGTACAACGGGACTAGAAAACATAAGTTCAATAGCCAGTAGCCAATAGCTTCCGTCTCGTACTTGCTTCAGAGCATGCGTCGTTCTTGGTACATCGGAACAGCATACAGACAAGCGGTTTTCCCGATAGGAATTGGTTCCGTCAGAAAAATTTAGAACATGTTCCCTTTCTAGGACCATCAGAATTTGACGTAAAAAGTCAGATGGGGCTTACATACGATCGGAATATACAATGAAAAGCTCCCGTCTGACTTTTTCTGTCGGACATTCCGCTTGTGTGTACACGGCATTAGACATCCTATACATCTATTGTCAGTGCCACGCAAAGTTATGGGACTGTTCAACCCTAGTCTGTAATTGACATTATAAACAACAGATTTTAATGGGTCTGACTCCAAAATAAACAATATAGGGTGTAGTTACACTCCAAGGAGTTTTATTCCCCGGTATACAGTCATTAACCCAGGAGCGGCCAAAGGCCGGAGTGGTACTCATGTAGCTCCACCTCCATGTCAGTTTTGAGCTCCAGCTCACTCTGAGGCAGGTTAGTCTCCTCTCCAGAAGAGGTGACACAAATTCTTCTTGCTTCTCCCCCATTACACCTGGAGGGAATTTATCCCCCCAGTCTAGGGGATATGCTTTTGACCCCCTTTTCTCCTCCTATCTGCATATGTTTGTTTCCTGACTTTACCTGTGAAACTAAACCCCTTTCTCTTCTAGTGACCGTCCCTGGAGATCCCAATACCCTCCTCCTGGTAGGTAAGATGTATCATCCCACCCATCAAGCGCATAAATTATGGAGATTTACATCAGAGGTAAGTGATCTTGTAGAATGACATAACCCCCCTTTCTTACTCCATGGCTAACTCTGCATCACATCAACCTACTCTGAAGGTAGCCACTCATAATGTACAAAGCCTAAACTCAAATCAAAAGACGTAAGACCTTCCAACATTATTATAGTCAGAAAACTGATATCATCCTACTACAAGAGACCCATTTCCCTAGACACTATAAACCCTCCTTCCTCCATGCCAAATTTCCAACCTTCTATTTAGCAAATGCGGAGGACAAAACTAAAGGTGTAGCTATAATATTCTCACACAAATGCAAATTCCCTCTGATATCGGAGTTTAAGGACCCAGAGTGGAGATTCATAATGGTCAAAGGACTCATTGATGAGCAAATCTATACAGTCATATCATATTATTCTCCAAACACTGGATAGGGCAAATTCTTTCAACTTATGTTCAAACAATCAGGACCCCTGGTAGAGGGCATGGTGATCTATGGGGGAGACTCTAATGTGGCATTTGACAAGGGGCTAGATAAAAATAAACTTAGAGGCGATCATCTTATACGATCATCGAAAAAGAGCTTAAGGATTGCTAGAATGATCTATTCTCAAGGTCTACTTGATATTGGGAGGGAAATCAACCCTACCATACGTGACTATACCCATTACTCTCCCCCCGCATAATTTGTTTGCAAGAATTGACCACATATTCATCTTAGCAAAACAATCCCCTTTGGTCACTAAATCCTACATTAGAGACTCAGTCATCTCTGATCATTCAGAAGTATTTGTAGTCTTCAAACGTCCTTTGGGCTTGAATAGCCATGGACACTGGACACTTAACAAAGCTATTCTAAGTGACCCCATTAAAAGAGATGAAATTGAGCAGGCCATTAAGGAATACTTCACCCTTAATGACACAGGAGACACTTCTCCAACAAACCTCTGGGCAGCACATGAAGCCACAATTAGAGGAAAAATAATTCAAATATCCGCCCAAATAAGCCAAGCTAGATGCCTGGAGATAGATAAACTGGAAAAGGAATTTCTCGCTCTGTGTAAAAAACACAAACGGAATCCTGTAGTGTCCTCCATCTCACAAATTGATTCAGCCCATACAGCACTTAATATGGCTCTCACCTCTAAAGCAGAAAAACATCTCCGCTGGACTGGTGCCAGATCTTACTTCCAAAAAGACAAATCAAACTCAATATTAGCGACAATATTATCCCCCACAATCCGCTCACACCATCTTCCTAAAATTAAAGTAGCAGAGGGGACACTCTCCCAGAATCCGCAATGAATTATGGGAGCGTTCCATGAATTCTTCAAAAAATTGTATAGCACACGCAACATAAAAATCCCCCCTGACATTAATCATTTTTTGGATTCAATTAACATCCCCAAATTAAAAACACAACATAAACTTCTACTAGAAGATGAGAAATCTACAGAACAAATTATACAGGTCATACAGAAACTAAAAAAACACTCAACTCCAGGACCAGACGGCTTCTCAGTCCCCTATTATAAGAATTTCTCTACGATTCTCTCCCCATACCTGGTGCAATTCTTTAATGACCTCAGACGAGGTTCCCCACTAGAAAAATCTCTAAATGCTGCATACATTTCAGTCATACCCAAACCTGGCAAAGACCCCAGCTTAGTAGGCAACTATCACCCTATATCAGGGGCGGATCCAGGGGGGGGGCAACGGGGCAATTGCCCCCTCCGAGAAATGCAGGTGACTGAGAGCAGGGTGTGTGAGAGAGCCGCCGGGCGGCTCCGTGACTGAGAGAGCCGCCGGGCGGCTCGGTGACTGAGGGAGCCGCCGGGCGGCTCGGTGACTGAGGGAGCCGCTGGGCGGCTCGGTGACTGAGAGAGCCGCTGGGCGGCTCGGTGACTGAAGGAGCCGCTGGGCGGCTCGGTGACTAGGGGAGCCGCTGGGCGGCTCCGTGACTAAGAGAGCCGCTGGGCGGCTCGGTGACTGAAGGAGCCGCTGGGCGACTCGGTGACTGGGGGAGCCGCTGGGCGGCTCCGTGACTAAGAGAGCCGCTGGGCGGCTCGGTGACTGAAGGAGCCGCTGGGCGGCTCGGTGACTGAAGGAGCCGCTGGGCGGCTCGGTGAATGAGGGAGTAAGTGAGGGAGCCGCCGGGCGGCTCCATAGGCGAGGGAGAGCCGCCGCTCAATGTGTTTGTGGGCGGGCTGCTGCCTGCTGACCAATCAGGGAGCCGGTGGGCGGGGGAGCAGAGAGATGACATCATCTCTCGGCGCCCGCCCTGCATCCCTGCAGTTCAACTTCCCCCCCTCCATGCAGGCAGCTGCGGCAGCAGAGAGATTACGTCATCTCTCTGCTGCCTGTCTCTGGGACGCAAGAGACCACCTTAGCAGGTGGCAAGTGACAGGCGACGTGGCAAGTGACAATCCGCAACATGTGGCAGGCTACGTGGCAAGTGACATGGCAAGTGACAATCCGCAACGTGGCAAGTGAAAATCTGCATCTGGTGACAGGCGATGTGGCAAGTGACAATCCGCAACGTGGCAGGCGACGTGGCAAGTGACAATCTGCATCTGGTGACAGGCGACATGGCAAGTGACAATCCACAACGTGGCAGGCGACGTGGCAAGTGACAATCTGCATCTGGTGACAGGCGACGTGGCAAGTGACAATCCGCAACGTGGCAGGCGACGTGGCAAGTGACAATCCGCACAGTGGCAGGCGACGTGGCAAGTGACATGGCAAATGACAATCTGCAACGTGGCAGGCGACGTGGCAAGTGACAATCTGCATCTAGTGACAGGTGACGTGGCAAGTGACACACTCGGGGCTCCCACTGATTCTGCATTATGGTGAGTTAAACTATTTAATTTTTTATAACAATGTAATTATGGTAATAATGCGCTTCAATCATCCTGACACCATAACAACCATGGTGCCGTGATGATTGAAGCGCCAACACCAGCCATTTCCCCGATAAATGTACCCCAAAAAAATATATTTTCTGGCAGTGCCCCTCCCGAGACTAGACTCTGGATCCGCCCCTGCCCTATATCCCTGATTAATAATGACCTTAAAATATTAACTAAAATCCTTGCAGACCGTATGTCCTCATTTATTAGCCTTTTTATTCATAAGGATCAAGTAGGCTTTATACCGGGCAGACAGGGCCCCGACCAGATTAGAAGGGCAACTGATGTTATTTCCCTTCTCAGATCTGGATGGGATGAAGGTACATGTGAGAAGGGTTTCATATTGTCGCTGGATCTTCAGAAGGAATTTGATTCTTTATCTTGGCCTTATATGTTTGCCATTGTGAAACAATGGGGCTTCGACCACTCCTTCCTCAACATTATAGAAGGGCTTTACTCATCCCCTGTAGCCCAAATTCAACTGCAAAGATTTTACTCTCAATCCATTCCCATCTTAACAGGTACCAGGCAAGGCTGTCCCCTATCCCCACTAATCTTTGCTATGGCTAAAGTTTCTATCGCAATAACGATCAGGGAACACCCGGATATCCAAGGGGTAAAATGTGGACCTCGACAACAACACAAATGTGCCTTTTTTGCGGATGACCTACTTTTATTTGTTACTACCCCTATAACTTCTCTCCCTAACATTTGTTACCTCTTAGAAGACTTCAGCCAGATTTCAGGGCTTCATGTGAATTTTTCCAAATCCTTGGCTTTAAATGTTTCCATTCCAAACTCCCTAGTGACACAACTCAAAAACAACTTCCCATTTGCATGGAGAGATTTGGAAATTCAATATTTAGGAATTAAACTTACTGCCAAAATGGAAAATCTATATTGACAAAACTACCCTCCTCTCTTTAAAAAATTGACAGAAGACCTAAACCAATAGGCCCACTTGGAGCTGTCCTGGCTTGGAAGAATCAATTCAGTTAAAATTACACTGCTTCCACAAATTCTTTAATTCTTTAGAGCCTTACCCATCCCTATAATAAAATCCCAGCTACAACAATTACAAGCAAAAATTACTAAATTCATTTGGGGACAAAAAGGCCACCGGCTCTCTAAAGCAACCATTTTTAGAGTCAAGAACAAAGGTGGCTTAGGGGTTCCTTGGTAATGGTATTACCAAGCTGCCCAATTAACTCAACTCTCCACGATTTATTCCCGTACGGCTCATCCAGACTGGATACATATGGAAAGACAAACAACTCCGAGTCATACACTTAATTACTTAATGTGGTGTCCTGTTAAGGCACAATCTCCTATTTTGGCACCAAACCTCTCACACTCCTTTACCCTTTGGGATTCACGTAGAAATAATTCACAATTAGTTTCCCATATCAGGCCACTATCGCACATCTTTCATAATCCTCTTTTTCCTTCAGGTCTAGATATCCAAGCATTCCAATGGTGGCTTGATAAGGGGCTCTATAAAATTGGTCATTATTTTCTATCAGCAGGCCCTATAACTAAAACTCACTGCATTAATAACTTAGATTTGCCCAGCACAGAAAACTTCAGATTCTCACAAATTTCTAATTTTCTATATAAAATTTGGATTTCCAAGCCTAATCCCCAAATCTTTTCTGACTATGAATTATGGTGTGGACAGGCTATGGACCAGAAAGGGGGAATCTCAGTGATATACAGATCACTCTCAGCAATGCAGCTAAAAACTTCATACATGTTGGCTTGGGAGAGGGACCTATCAAGCGAATGGAGTTAGAAGGTCTGGCATAAAACATCCTTTTGATCATTCAAAGGGATTCTCAATACCTCCCTAATAGAAGCTAACTTAAAAGTTATAACCATATGGTACATGGTTCCTTCAAAAATAGCTCAGATATACCCTTCCTCCTCTCCCAAGTGCTTTCGGGGTTGCGATCTCATTGGCAACATGATTCATGTCTGGTGGGAATGCCCTAGGATCAGGAACTTTTGGAATAAAATTTTCAATATGATCCGTAAAGTAACTGGATATCCAGTCCAACAATCTCCCCATCTTGCTTTTTTAAATTTCCCGGTGGTATCTGTTCCCAAAAACACTCAATGCCTTATCTTTTTCATTCTTATAGGAGCCAAATTAACACTAGCCAAGGGCTGGAAATCACCATCGGCTTCCTTCACCATGGCTAAAAGGAAAATATCATGCATAATGACCCAAGAAAAGATGGTCAGTATCCTACTCGACAAGAAGCAGAAATTTGAAGCGATATGGGAACCTTGGGCAACCTACAGTCAGGTCCATAAATATTGGGACATCGACACAATTCTAATCTTTTTGGCTCTATACACCACCACAATGGATTTGAAATGAAACGAACAAGATGAGCTTTAATTTGAGGGTATTTACATCCAAATCAGGTGAATGGTGTAGGAATTACAACAGTTTGTATATGTGCCTCTCACTTTTTAAGGGACCAAAAGTAATGGGACAATTGGCTGGTCAGCTGTTCCATGGCCAGGTGTGCGTTATTCCCTCATTATCCCATTTACAAGGAGCAGATAAAAGGTCCAGAGTTCATTTTAAGTGTGCTACTTGCATTTGGAATCTGTTGCTGTCAACTCCCAATATGAGATCCAAAGAGCTGTCACTAACAGTGAAGCAAGCCATCTTTAGGCTGAAAAAACAAAACAAACCCATCAGAGAGATAGCAAAAACATTAGGTGTGGCCAAATCAACTGTTTGGAACATCCTTAAAAAGAAAGAACGCACCGGTGAGCTCAGCAACAACAAAAGACCCGAAAGACCACAGAAAACAACTGTGGTGGATGACTGAAGAATTCTTTCCCTGGTGAAGAAAATACCCTTCACAACAGTTGGTCAGATCAAGAACACTCTCCAGGAGGTAGGTGTATGTGTGTGAAAGTCAATAATCAAGAGAAGACTTCACCTGAGTAACAATACAGAGGGTTCACCACATGATGTAAACCATTGGTGAGCCTCAAAAACAGGAAGGCCAGATTAGAGTTTGCCAAACAACATCTAAAAAAGCCTTCACAGTTTTGTAACAACATCCTATGGATAGATGAGACCAAGATCAACTTGTACCAGAGTGATGGGAAGAGAAGAGTATGGAGAAGGAAAGGAACTGCTCATGATCCAAAGCATACCACCTCCTCAGTGAAGCATGGTGGTAGTAGTGTCATAGTGTGGGCATGTATGGCTGCCAATGGAACTAGTTCTCTTGTATTTATTGATGATGTGACTGCTGAAAAAAGCAGCAGGATGAATTCTAAAGTGTTTCGGGCAATATTATCTGCTCATATTCAGCAAAATGCTTCAGAACTCATTGGACGGCGCTTAACAGTGCAGATGGACAATGCCCCGAAGCATACTGAGAACTCAACCAAAGAGTTTTTTAAGGGAAAGAAGTGGAATGTTATGCAATGGCTAAGTCAATCACCTGACCTGAATCAGATTGAGCATGCATTTCACTTGCTGAAGACAAAACTGAAGGGAAAATGCCCCAAGAACAAGCAGGAACTGAAGACAGTTGCAGTAGAGGCCTGGCAGAGCATCACCAGGGATGAAATCCAGTGTCTGGTGATGCCTATGCATTCCAGACTTCAGGCTGTAATTGACTGCAAAGGATTTGCAACCAAGTATTAAAAAGTGAAAGTATGAAGGGTGATTGCTAATCTGTTCCATTACTTTTGGTCCCTTAAAAAGTGGGAGGCACATATACAAACTGTTGTAATTCCTACAACGTTCACCTGATTTGGATGTAAATACCCTCAAATTAAAGCTGAAAGTCTGCAGTTAAAGCACATCTTGTTCGTTTCATTTCAAATCCATTGTGGTGGTGTATAGAGCCAAAAAGATTAGAATTGTGTTGATGTCACAATATTTATGGACCTGACTGTATATCCATGCCCCTCTGATGTCCACTGGGCAAATATAAAGTACTGTCATCAGATACTCCTTCTTGGGTGCCACCAGGGGCGGTCATGAATCTTCACTACCCACTCCTCCCCTCCTCGCTCCCATCTCTTTCCTTCTCTTCCTCTCATCTCATTATAGTTACTGTTTCCTTTTTTCTCATAATACAGTCCATCCTTATCGGATGATAACCATTACTTCACATCATTGTTTTCCCGAGACTACTATAGCTCCTAACCCAAGAAGTTACCTATTTATTACTCACATAAAATAGAATACATAGAAGAACCATTTTTTGCACTCAGGTTAAGTCATATCTCTTAAATAATGGTTATATTCCTATCTTGAGTTTCGCATACGCATTTAGTCTAATCAAACCCGATATTTGTTTCACTTAAGTACTGGTACTTGACTTCATATATACATGTTCTTGAATACAATTCTCTACCCTATCGGGGGAAAAATATTGTTATTTTATCATTACTATGTGACTACTGTACACGCTTGTATTTTCTTCTTTTTGAAAAAATTCAATAAAAAAGATTAAAACGTAGAATAATTTATTGCCAGGATTGCCTCAACAGAATGGTTTGCAGTCTCCCTAGTGCCAGGGTTCGGCATGTGGTGGACCGGGTTGAGAGATTACTGGGAGGGGCTGGGCATGATCCAGCTGTCTTAGTACACGTTGGAACCAATGACAGAATATATGGAAGGTGGAGGCTCCTTAAGAACCAATTTCTAGGTGGCAAGTTGTAGGGAAGGACCTTCAAGGTGATATTCTATGAAATATTCCCTGTGCCATGCAGAACACAGGAAAGGCAGGGGTAGATTAGAGAGCTGAACGCATAGCTAAAGACCTGGTGTAGGGAGGAGGGATTTGGGTTTTTAGAGCATTGGGCTGACTTTTCATTGGGGTGCAACCTATATGCTAAAAATGGTTTGCACCTAAATGGAAGTGGGTCTACTGTGCTGGGGGAGAGGTTTATGGGAAGGCTGGAGGAGTTTTTAAACTAGGATTGCGGAGGGAGGGTGAGTTTGATTTTAATGGGGTAGACAGGTCAGACAGGGGCCAGCCCTTATTGGTGGGTGGAATGAGGAAACATGTGGGGAGGGCTATGGCAGATGATATGAAGGTTCCTATGTTACAATCAACCATTGGAAATGGTACTATTTGTACTAAAATAAAAAATATGTAACATACATTTTCAAAATGTGACAATGAATTAAAATGTTTGTTCACCAATCCCAAAAGTTTGCCAAGCAAAATAGGTGAGTTGGAAGCTGTGATGCACAAGGATAACTATGATCTAATTGGTATTGCTGAATCTTGGCTTCAATCTTCTCATGACTGGGCTAATAATATTCCTGGTTATTCTCTCTTTCGGAAAGACAGGGTAAAACGGAGGGGTGGTGGTGTCTGTGTCTATGTTTGAAGTGATCTTAAAGCGAGTGTGAAAGGACCTAGTTGATGGAGAGTGTGATGAGTCTGAAGCAATATGGGTGGAACTGTAAATGTGTGTGCGTACTACAAAGGTTGTCATTGGAGTTTGTTATAGACCTCCCAGTGGTAGTGAGGAGGTGGAGACTCAGCTCCTTGCACAGATGGAAAGGGCTGCAAGGGCTGGGACAGTGATAATAATGGGGGATTTTAACTACTCAGAAATTTACTGGAGGTTCTACGTTTCAATCTTTTTTTTATTGAATTTTTTCAAAAAGAAGCAAATACAAGTGTGTACAGTAGTTACATAGCACTGTTGGGACAGTTAAAGGGCAAAAATGTATAAACCTATTACAAGACAATTTTATGGTCCAGTTTATTGAGGCCCTGACTAGGAATGATGCTCTGCTGGACCTGGTAATCTTAAACCATGCAGAACTTGTTACTAATATTCATATAAAAGAACACCTGAGTAGCAGTGACCATAACATGATTTCATTTAATGTCAGCTGTAAGCAACAAACGCATATGGGTATGATAAAAACACTTAACTTTAAGAGAGCAAATTTTCTAAGGATGAGAGCTGCTCTCCAGGACTTAGACTGGAAGGGAATATTTGCATCAATGGACACGGAACAGAAATGGGAATTCTTCAAAGTGATTGTATGTAAACTCAATGCAAAGTATATTCCCATGGGCAATAAGTAAGTAAAGTTAAAATAGCTATAAATAATAAAAAAAGAGCTTTTAAAAAATATAAAAATGAAGGAAAATTATCATTGTTTAAATGTTACAGAGAATATAACAGAATATGTAAAATAGAAATCAAGGACGCAAAAATTCAAAACGAACGACTGATTGCAAAAGATAGTAGGACAAACCCCCAAAAATTTTTCAAATATATTAATAGTAAAAAGGTCAGTTCTGAGCATTAGGGCCCTTTACAAAATAATCTAGAGTGGGTGACTGGGGACAAAGAGAAGGCTAATTTATTAAATACTTTCTTCAGCTCTGTTTACAAAGGAGCATGGGGGAGTTCATGCACATAATGGGGTTGGTAGTGACACAGCCCCAAATGACCCACAATGGCTCAAAAGTGATATGGTCCAGAAATATTTAAACAGAATAAAGGTGGATAAAGCACCTGGACCAGATGGCATCCACCCACGGATTTTAAAAGAAATGAGCTCTGTCATTTAAAGTCCATTGTTTCTAATATTTAGGGACTCGTTAATGACTGGAATGGTACCACTGGATTGACGCAGGCCCAATGTGGTGCCCATATTTAAAAAAGGATCAAAGTCTTTAACTGTAATTATAGACCTGTTAGTTTAACTTCTATAGTTGGGAAGATACTGGAGAGTTTAATAAAAGACCACATAGACAAGTTCTTGCTGGAAAAAAATATTTTAAGCAACAGACAGCATGGATTCATGAAAGGCAAACGTTGTCAAACAAACCTAATTTCGTTTTATGAGGAGGTAAATAAAACCTTGGACAGAGGGGTGGCTGTGGACGTGGTATACCTGGATTTTGCAAAAGCGTTTGACAGCTCCCCACACACGGCTCATGGGTAAGGTAAAGTCTACAGGCTTGGAAAGATCAATTTGTAGAAAACTGGCTAAAGGACAGAATTCAGAAAGTAGTGGTTAATGACTCTTACTCTGAATGGTCTAAGGTTATCAGTGGTGTACCCCAAGGTTCAGTGCTGGGACCCTTACTTTTTAATAGCTTTATAAATGATATAGGGTCTGGGATTAAAAGTAACATTTCTGTCTTTTCAGATGACACTAAGCTATGCAGTGGCTTACAGGATGTCTCCAATTTGCAAGCCAACCTCAATGCACTGTCTAATTGGGCAACTGAGTGGCAAATGAGGTTTAATGTTGATAAATGTAAATTTATGCACTTGGGGGCTAAGAATATTCATGCATCATACGTACTAGGGGAGTACACCTGGGGGAATCAATGGAGAAGGATCTAGGGGTTTTAATAGATCATAAGCTCGATAATAGCATGCAATGCCAAGCTGCGGTTTCCAAAGCGAGCAAAGTTCTTTCTTGTATTAAGAGAGGTATGGACTCCAGAGAGAGAGAGAGATATAATTTTGCCCCTGTACAAATTATTAGTAAGACCTTATCTGGAATACGTAGTTCAGTTTTGGGCACCGGTTCTCAAAAAGAATATCGGGGAACTGGAGAAAGTGCAGAAAAGGGCAACCAAACTGATAAGAGGCATGGAGGAGCTCAGTTATGAGGATAGATTAGAGGAACTCATTCTATTCCCTCTTAAGAAGAGAAGATTAAGGGGGGATATGATTAACATGTACAAATACATAAGGGGTCCATATAGTAAACTTGGTGTTGAGTTATTCACTTTAAGGTCATCACAGAGGACAATGGGGCACTCTTTACGTCTAAAGGGAAAAAAAATAGTCTCCAAATATGGAAAGGTTTCTTCAAGAGCTGTGAAAATGTGGAATAGACTCCCTCCAGAGGTGGTTCTGGCAAGTTCAGTAGATTGCTTTAAAAAAGGCCTGGATTCTTTCCTAAATGTACAGAATATAACCGGGTACTAACATATATAGGTAAAGATGATCCAGGGAAAATCCGATTTCCTCTTGGGGGATTAGGAAGAAATTTTTTCCCCTGCTGTAGCAAATAAGAGAATGCTTTGCTGGGGTTTTTTGCCTTCCTCTGGATCAACTGTGGGTGAAAAATTGTGTATATGTGATTGTATTATTATTATATTATTCATTCATAAACCCCACTTAATCCAAATTGTTGTTTGAAACAGAGCACTACTGCATTACTGATCCTACTGAGGAAGCTATCCTATTGGCGACACACGTATAGGAGGGAGAAGCCCAGCCGTGAATCGTTACGTGATCACTGAGAGCCTGAGTGGTGCGGTGAGCTCACGAGCGAGATATTAAGAAATACTGTTTTTTATTTAACTCCTTGTAAGAGCAATTTAATGGGGGTATTTTAATAAATGATTTATACAGGGAGCACTATGCTGTTGCCTTTCTATTTCATGTGGTCCATGTGAAAAGCCATTAAGAGAGGAACAACATATCCAAGGATACGAGAGGAGATATCCAGCCCTGAGGGATTGGCTGGAGTTATAAGAAAGAAAAGCCTGTGATTAATAGGAATGAGGTGAGAGCACAATTCACCTGGTAGTGGAAACGCTTGCTTTATATGAGAAGGTTGTTGAGCAGCACAGCGATGGATTAATACACATTACAAAGACTTTGATCACCATTTACATATGAAGCAGAGTACTGCCAATTTGTGGTGATGAATTGTGAAAGAATAATATCATGCATATTCACACCAATTGCAATGTTATATATAAAAAACACATTGCAGCACATCCAAAATGCATTGCAACAAACCTCATCAAAGCATATGTGCTGTAGTGCTAATGATAAATAAAAAACAATCAGAACAAACAATCCTGAGTAGATACTAATAAATGCAGCTGAACACTTAAGGCCAATTACATAACCTTCAAATAATTTAATAAATGAAAATAGTGCAGCACAAAAAATATTCATATATTAAAAACATATAAATCTTATAAAATATATAAGAGAAAGTCCAAATACATTTCCATAAAAAGTTCCTAAAAATTATCCCGGCTGGTGCAAAGTTTTGTAGTGCTAATGAGCCTTAATTGATAAAATAGCCCAGTCCTACAGGCTGCAGGGTGTCTCAGCAGTCCCTCATTGAGTACATGGGAAATCCTTACTACACCCTCCCTACATGATTAGTGATATATTGCTAGGTAGAGTGCAAGAGTACACAGAGTTTGCACTCAGAGTATAGGGTGGGTGAGCATACCAAAGGAGCTGACTTTTGTGTGTATAAATGCAATACAGCGGTGGTCATCAACTCTGTCCTCAGGGCCCGCTAACAGGCCGGGTTTTATGTATTACCTTGGGGAGATGCAGACTACAATACTGCAATCGCTGAGCAGCAAATTATTTTACCTGTGATGTATTTCAGTTATCTTGCAAACCTGGCCTGTTAGCGGGGCCTGAGGACCGGGTTGATGACCACTGCAATACAGCACAAATGAACACACATCTACACTACAGCTTCAATTAGTATGAAACACACACACATAAGAAAATGCTTACATATACAGCATGTAAAAATTACTACTTAGAAAACACCTACATTGTAAATATTTGCAATCCGTGCCCAAGTTTAGTTGTTATGTAAATTCCTTGGTTATAGTGTATAGGTATAGAGAGAGTGTAATAATTTTTCTTCTGCAGAACGAGGTTCTGGGAAAAAAGGAAGGTAAAGAAACATCTTGATTCAGATGACAACCAGAGACTACCTTTGGCAAAAAGGTTGGGTGCAGACGCAGCACCACCTTATCCTTGTGAATGATTAAGTACAGCTCTTTACAGGAGAAAGCAGCCAATTCTGATACTCTTCTTGCAGAGGATATCACAACTAGGAATACCAATGTCCTTGTCCAAAGGATCAAAGGAATATTCCGTATAGGTTCAAAGGGTTGTCTTTGCAACACCGACAAAGCCAAATTCAAATCCCATGGGCACAAGGGTATTCTACCTGGCGGAGTTATCCGAGTTACCCCTTGTATGAATGCCTGGATTAAAGAATGCAAAGCAAGCAGCCTTTGGAAAAACACTGCCAAGGCCAAAATCTGACCCTTGATTGTACTCAAGGCCAGTTTAATTTCTTCCTATGATATACTTACGAGGATGCCAACCCTTGGTTTCACACCAAGTGATATAGGCCTTCCAGACCCTGTAATAAATGATCCTGGATGTCAGCTTTCTGGCATTAATCAGGGTGGTTACTACTAAACCTGATGGCCCCTGATTTTTTTAGAATGTGGGCTTCAATAGCCACACCGTTAAATTTAGCGTTTGTAAGGCAGGATGGAATATCGGTCACTGCGACAGCAGGTCCAGAGGAGGTGGAAGAGTCAAAGTCTCCCCTACTGCCATTCTCACGATCCCTGCATACCAGGGTCTTCTGGGCCATGCCGGGGCCACTAGGATTACCAGCTTCCCTTCTTCCCTGATCCTTTGAAGCAGATGTGGTAGCAGCTGAACTGGAGGGAATGCATAAATTGGTGAAAACTGATTCCACGGGGTCACTATCGCATCTACTCCGAGTGCAAGTGGATCCCTTGTTTTCACCACAAAATTGTCCAACTTCTTGTTGAACCTGGACGCCAATAGATCGACGTCCGGCGTACCCCATCTTTGACATATGGCCAAAAAGACATTGGAATGTAGAAGCCATTCCCCCGGCAACAACTGTTGACAGCTCAGAAAAATCTCCCTGACAATTTTCCACTCCTGGAATGTAAATTGCAGATAGGCAAGGAACATGTTTCTCTGCCCAAGACAGAATATGGTCCACCTCCCTTTGGGCTGCGTGGCTTCTGGTGCCCCCTTGGTGATTGATATAGGCCACTGCTGTGGCATTGTCGGATTGTATCCTGACAGGAACATTCCGCAACCTGGACGTCCAGGCTATTAGAGCCAGACGTACTGCCCGAATCTCTAGGATATTGATGGGCATGGTCTTCTCGGACTCTGACCACTTCCCTTGAACAGTGGTCTCTTCTAGAACTGCTCCCCAGCCCCCTAGGCTGGCATTAGTTGTTACTACTTTCCAGGAAACCGGAATGAAAGATTTCCCCTTCTGTAAATTTCTGGTTATCAACCACCAGTTGATACTCTGGCGTACCTTTGGAGCCAGATTCATTGGATAATCCAAAGCTTGGATCTGTCTGTTCCAAGCAGACAGAATACTGTGTTGCAACAGTATTGAAAGAAACTGGGCATAGGGAACCGTTTCGAAGGAAGCTACCATCTTCCCTAGTAATCTCATACAAAGACGAATGGAAGGACCCTTCTTTGTCTTCACCGCCTGGACCAGCTCTCTTAGAGCATTGACCTTTGCCTGAGGCAAGAACACCCTTTCCTGGGTTGTGGCTATGACCAGGCCCAAATACTGCAGCCTTCTTGCCAGCTGTAAGGATGATTTCTCTGCAAAGTATAGGACCCCACTGCAAAGTATAGGACCCTAGGTAGCACAGCTAAACTTTGGGCCTCTTCAGTTTGAGCAGGAACTTTTTTAATAACTTGTTTGAATTCATCCTGAAGGGATTGACAGATGCCTATTGCTGCCACTGCAGGTTGTACTACCGCACCAGCTACAGCAAATGAGGCCTTAAAGCAGTAGTAAACCCGTTGACACTTTTTTTGTTTTTTATACCCCTGTAAGGCAAAAGGCATAATGATACTAGCTCATTATGAACTACTTACCTTAGAACGAGGCGTCGGTATCTCACCTGGTCCACACCGAGGTAGGTGACATGTTGCCTCGGCGTGTCTTCCGGGTATCGCGGCTCCAGCGCTATGAGTGGCTGGAGCCGCGATGTCGTCACTCCAGCGCATGCGCGCGGGAGACTTCTTTCCAGCAAGGTCCAGCGTCTGCCGGGCTTTCAGCCAAGAATACCCTGTGCGCATGCGCCGCTGCAGTCAGCGGCTCATTGCAAGGGGAATATCTCCTAAACTGTACAATTTTAGGAGATATTTTTTTTTAACTACAGGTAAGCCTTATTTTAGGCTTACTGTAGGTAAAAGTTAAAAATTTGACTATACAACCACTTTATGTAGAGATTCCAACTTCTTATCAGGTGGGTCACTAAATACTTGTACATTGTCAACTGGACAAGTTATCCTGTTCACAGAGGAGATAGCTACATCTACCGCTGGCAAATCCCATCTCTTTGAGAACCTTTTCTCCATAGGGTAAAGAAATGAAAATCTTTTAGGAGGAGAAAACTGCTTATCTGGGTGATCCCAATCAGCATAAATCGGTTGCTCCAGTAACGGGTGCCTAGGGAGAGCATGAGAACCCTGTGGGGGTTTTAGCAAACCCAAGGAGGAGAAGGAAACATCCTCCACCTCTGCAGGAGGCAACTTATATCCAGAACGAACTAAGTCCGTAAGGGATTGGATTAGTAATTGCTGTGATTGCGAAGTTGAGAAAAGTTCTTCAGATGCTGAATCCTCAGAAGAGGAGTTACTTGAACCTCCTTCTCTCAACGGTACCCCAATATCATCTGCCCATTGTTGCTCCAATACTGGAAGGTCAAGGGCAGGAGAAGGGCATCTGCTGCGTTGTCTCACCTCCTGGGAGAAAGACATCTCGGCTATTTTCTCTTCCAAACCAGTCAGAGACAAAGCCAAATCACCCTTGTGACGTATGGAGAGGCTGGGACGTTGGAGGTAGCCACCATGCCTGTGAGACAAGATGGCTCAGATTTGCCAGATGCTCCAGGTCTTTCAGGGGAGGATGGAACTGCGGGCATGTGACTAGGAGCCTCAGGCTCTGACTGGAGCGACTTTGCACTCCCCCTAATGAATTGCCCCTCCTGCTGGAAGACATAGTCCTAAGCACAAAAAAGCAGAGGTACTAAACAAAGTGAACCTACTGCCGAGCTTTAGTCTAGTAACATTTAGTCTAGTAGTCTAGTACATAACATGCTGCTATAAATGCTCAGTTTCAATGCTGAGTAAAACCTGCCCTTTGAAAATGCCTGTATCCACACACCCATACAGCTTACATGCCACTTGTGTGCTCTGTTTCCCTCCATCAGCCAACCAAACACTTGCAGAGTGCAAACCTTTTAAAGCCAGTGAGCCTTGTGCCTGTGCCGTGTCTCACATGCACTCTGCTCCACGTGCATGCCGGCGGCATCTAAGCCACGCCCCCCAGCGTTCTGGAACTCAGCCCCCTTTTTTTTTTTCAAAAAAATTCCCTTTCCCATGCTCTGTGCTGGGGGGTGGGGGGACTCAGCAGGGGGGAACCTGACCTCCTGAAATGATGGATGGTCCCCCCAAACCCCTCTAATGGCTGACAGAGCTGGAGATAGCAGTGCTGTCGTAGGAGCCTTTGCTGACACTGCGCACAACAGGGGAAGCCTGGAATGTTGGAAGCCAGGTATGTTGCTTTAACACCCTCTAGTGGCAAACACAGGCAAGTGAATTTTATATATATATATATATATATATATATATATATATATATATATATATATATACACAATGGAAATATGTGTATTCTAGAAAGTTTAACAATCAGCAGATAAAGATACTCCAAACACCTGGTGTTAGCACTTCAATCATCCCGGCACCATGGTTGTTATGGTGTCAGGATGATTGAAGTGCATTATTTCTATTATTACATTGTAATATAAAATGAAATCATTCAACTCACCACAATGCCGAATGAGTGGGATCCCTGAGCATGTCACCTGCCACCAGCCGTCCGTCCTTGCATCAGGTGCCCGCAGCAGAGTCTGTCCTTGCATCAGGTGTCCCAGCAGAGTCCGTGCTTGCATCAGGTGCCCCCAGCAGAGTCCGTCCTTGCATCAGGTGCCCCCAGCAGAGCCCCCCTTACATGAGATGTCCCCAGGGGAGCCCCCTTACATCAGATGTCCCCAGCGGACCCCCCCTTACATCAGATGTCCCCAGCGGTGCCCCCCTTACATCAGGTGTCCCGAGCGGAGCCCCCCTTACATCAGGTGTCCCCAGTGGAGCCCCCTTACATCAGATGTCCCCAGCGGTGCCCCCCTTACATCAGGTGTCCCGAGCGGAGCCCCTCTTACATCAGGTGTCCCCAATGGAGCCCCCCTTACATCAGATGTCCCCAGCGGTGCCCCCCTTACATCAGGTGTCCCCAACGGAGCCCCCCTTACATCAGGTGTCCCGAGCGGAGCCCCCCTTACATCAGGTGTCCCCAGTGGAGCCCCCCCTTACATCAGGTGTCCCCAGTGGAGCCCCCCTTACATCAGGTGTCCCCAGCAGAGCCCCCCTTACATCAGGTGTCCCCAGTGGAGCCCCCCCTTACATCAGGTGTCCCCAGCGGTGCCCCCCTTACATCAGATGTCCCCAGCGGTGCCCCTCTTACATCAGGTGTCCCCAGTGGAGCCCCCCCTTACATCGGGTGTCTCCAGCGGTGCCCCCTTACATCAGGTGTCCCCAGCGGAGCCCCCCTTACATCAGGTGTCCCGAGCGGAGCCCCCCTTACATCAGGTGTCCCCAGTGGAGCCCCCCCTTACATCAGGTGTCCCCAGCAGAGCCCCCCTTACATCAGATGTCCCCAGCAGTGCCCCTCTTACATCAGATGTCCCCAGCGGTGCCCCCCTTACATCAGGTGTCCCCAGTGGAGCCCCCCTTACATCAGGTGTCCCCAGCGGTGCCCCCCTTACATCAGGTGTCCCCAGCGGAGCCCCCCCTTACATCAGATGTCCCCAGCAGTGCCCCCCTTACATCAGATGTCCCCAGCGGTGCCCCGCTTACATCAGGTGTCCCCAGGGGAGCCGCCCTTACATCAGGTGTCCCCAGTGGAGCCCCCCCTTACATCAGGTGTCCCCAGTGGAGCCCCCCCTTACATCAGGTGTCCCCAGTGGAGTCCCCCTTGCATCAGATGTCCCCAGTGGTGCCCCCCTTACATCAGATGTCCCCAGCGGAGCCCCCCCTTACCTCAGGTGTTCTAGTATGTCCTAGTAGTATACAAAATACTGTCTCCCTCCGCTGGCCGCATGCTTACAATAGAACCTGGTCTTCTTAAAAATGGCGGCTGGTGGCACGGACCTCTAGCGGCGGCAGATCAAAATCCGTGAAAAAACTGATTTCTTGGGACATTTCCCGGGAAACTAAAATTGGGAATAGAGTCTAAATCCCGGGAATGTCCCGGGAAATCCGGGACAGTTGGTAAGTATGCTAAAGGTGGCCTATAACCCACATAGTTATTACTATGGTGCTCTGTGTCCCGTGATGTGCGACAATGGTGAAGAAAAATCCTCGTGCTTAAATATAAAATCCATGCTCCACTGTTTATGTTCAGGCACAGTGGTCACTTGTGCTTTGTGGGGAAAAGACCCCTGGATGGTATCTTTCAAAATCAGCTGCACTAAGGGTAATCCTCCATGGATGGGGAATAAAAATTACAGAGGGAAGCACCCATAGCGTAAAACCGTTTTTATTTGAAATAACAGTAAAACATTTTTGGATACACTCACATTTTAAGGTGCCTGTGCCTGGCACCCAGTGTGATCTGCATGTGTTTCAAACAAAGGATGGTCTGGCCAAACTCCATTAGACGCTACTCAATCGCAGTATGGCTCAGTTCCCTGTATTCATTTTTCAGGCAAGTCTAGTGTTGGGATGACGCAATCAAGCCTAAGTGTGCTTTTGCACTGAGGCATTGGGGGTGTCGACGGTAAAGCGCAGCTGTTTTTAGCGGCACTTTACCATCGTTTTAGCGGCGCTATTTGGCCGCTAGCGAGGCGCTTTTAAACCACTGCTAGCAGTCGAAAAAGGGTTAAAACTGCCCACAAAGCACCGCTGCAGCAGCGCTTTGCCGGCAGTTCGGTGACGCTGTCTATTGATTTCAATGGGCAGGGGCGCTTTAGGAGCGGTGTATACACCGCTCCTACTGTTCTGCAAAGATGCTGCTTGCAGGACTTTTTTTACCATCCTACAAGCGCACCGCTCCAGTGTGAAAGCACTCAAGCTTTCACACTGGAGTGAGAGGAGAGGCTCTTTACAGGCGTTAAACGCTTCCTGGTGACAGCCTTTCTTATTGGCTGAAACTCATTGAGGCTTGATTGCATCATTACAACACTAGATCCACCCGAAAAATGAACACAGGGAACTGAGCCATACTGCGATTGAGCGGCGTCTAACAGAGTTTGGCCGGACCATCCTTTATTTGAAACACATGCTGTTTGGTTCCAGGCACAGGCACCTTAAAATGTGAGTGCATCCCAAAAAATTTTACTGTTATTTCAAATAAAAATATGTTTTATGCTATGGGTGCCCCCCTGTGTCATTTTTATTCCCCATCCATGAAGGATTACCTACAGTGCAGTTGATTTGAAAGATACCATCCAGGGGTCTTTTTCCCACAAAGCGCAAGTGACCAGGGTGAGTTTTTATCCATGTGGAGCACTGTGTCTGAACACTGAACAGTGGAGCACGGATTTTATATTTAAGCACAAGCACTTTTCTTCACCATTGTGGGACTTTTTACAACAATTGAACTTTTTATTATGTTGCACCTTTTGATTCAAATATTTTGTATTAGCTAAGTGTTGTGTTTCTTTACCATTTTACTATTGCAGTGATGCTAGTTAGCTCACATTTGCACTGCTACTAGCAATTTGTTGAGTGCTTTATTATTTAGCATTTCTTTGACGTGGAGTCTTTTTTTCTTGAATAAAAATGTATATTCCTTTTAATGACAAGTGTCTCATACTCAGAGCTATATCCTGTGCAATAAGCATGCTAGTGCTGATTTATAAACATTAATTTCACCAAAAGCTGTGCAGAGGCATTTATAAAGCTACAGGCTCTCATACTAATGCAGCCAAACAGCAAATATTCTTGCAAGCTTTAGAGCCAATGCTGTTGTCTTTGCTCATTTTAAACACAAATGAATCCTGTCCGTCCCTAGACCCAACGTTTCTATCCTATCCTCCTGGAAAGAAAATTGTACAGCCCAAGAAAACAACTCCAGGACAGGTCTACAAAAGTTGCATGTTATTGGTTATCTCCACTAGAAATGCAGCAGTAGGGTCAATTAACTAAAACTGGAGAGTGAGAAATCTGGTGCAACTCTCAATAGAAACCAATCAGCTTCCAGGTATTTTGTCAAAGCTTAATTGAACAAGCTGAAGTTAAAAGCTGATTGGCTACCATGCAACGCTGCACCAGATTTTACACTCTCCAGTTTTAGTAAATGAACCCCAATATGTGTTAAAAAATTTAGATCCCATCAACGTAGAGCAACTTTTCAGCCTATGGATTTTTCAGACATGGTTTTATTAATTTGTGTTATGAAGAGCTTGAGCTGGATATTTTGATGATAGGCAACTCCTCTCCTCATATTGATTAGTGGTTCCAAATTAATAATAACTACTGCAGTAGGGAACAGACACAAAAGATACGCTCAGAATCTTTCCAAATAACTGTTCTGCTTTATTAAGACACAATTGAAGGTTTTTATACACATGATTATGTAGGTATCACATTAATATTACAATTGTACGTTTATGGTAAAAAGGGGCATTACATAGGCAGGCTAATTCTAATCAGGACTCGAAAGAATGTAAGCATGTATTGAAAACTGAGACTGAAAGGAATATCGGTCATCCCATACTTAGACGACCTTTTATTTTTTTCACCCTCCGCACTCCAATTACAAGGAGATCTGCGAGTGGCCATTTCCTTTCTGAAAAAGATGGAGTGGTTGATAAACAGGGAAAAGTCAAACCTATCCCCGACACAGGTCTTACTGTACTTAGATTCAAAACCAAAAGGTGTATACTGCGCTATCCCATAAAGTAATCGATATACAAAAAAGCAAAAAACCTATGTCTGTGAAAAACTCAAGAAAAAAATTCAACTAAAAAATTAATTAATGCTGCTGCAACCCTAAATGTGAGACATCTTCCATTCCAAAATACTAAACAAAAATAGGCTGCGCTGCTATGAATATGTGAGTGTGGTCATAAACCCTTTATATGACCATAACAAATACACCTAAGTGTGAAAAAACACGATAGATAATATATGGAAAAGAGATGATGACACCTGGAACGTACATAAATAACCACAAATGTGTGACATATAGGATTAATCCTTGTATATATATGCAATCAAACACTAGGTGAGTTGAACAAGGTCCATATACAAAACGTTCCTTTGTAAAAAATGTCCTTCACCACAAAAATTAAAAGGCATCAAAATGTTGGTGAAAAATAAAACACCACTCTTCCGCTGATGTGAAGCATGCACTGTTGTCACCCTGAAGAATGTGAAGACAGGGAAATTCCTCCACCAAACAAAAACGATCTGCCCCTTACCAGATACTATGATCTCTTGTTTAAGGAGATCATATATGCAGGTGACTGTGTCCCCCAGCCACTGGGTCTTTATCGAAAATATGGCTCAAAGGGTCACCTCTCAGGGGATCCGCTAGATGTTAAGCTGGCACTCAAATCCCTTTTTCTGAATGACAGTCAGCAAACGGGCACTTTCTTCAAAATCTTTTAGTCCAACACCCGGGTTCCTCTCACTCAGGAGACTCAGGAAGGAACCTGAGTGAGAGGAACCCGGGTGTTGGACTAAAAGATTTTGAAGAAAGTGCCCGTTTGCTGACTGTCATTCAGAAAAAGGGATTTGAGTGCCAGCTTAACATCTAGCGGATCCCCTGAGAGGTGAACCTTTGAGCCATATTTTCGATAAAGACCCAGTGGCTGGGGGACACAGTCACCTGCATATATGATCTCCTTAAACAAGAGATCATAGTATCTGGTAAGGGGCAGATCGTTTTTGTTTGGTGGAGGAATTTCCCTGTCTTCACATTCTTCAGGGTGACAACAGTGCATGCTTCACATCAGCGGAAGAGTGGTGTTTTATTTTTCACCAACATTTTGATGCCTTTTAATTTTTGTGGTGAAGGACATTTTTTACAAAGGAACGTTTTGTATATGGACCTTGTTCAACTCACCTAGTGTTTGATTGCATATATATACAAGGATTAATCCTATATGTCACACATTTGTGGTTATTTATGTACGTTCCAGGTGTCATCATCTCTTTTCCATATATTATCTATCGTGTTTTTTCACACTTAGGTGTATTACTTACTGTACTTAGGGTTCTTGGTGAACTCAGTGACACAGAAGATCTATCTCACAGTGGAGAAAGTAGAAAAGGTGAAAGTGACAGCAGGCTTTTTTCAAAACAATCTTGCAGTTTCCAACCATTCAGCTATGTCGGGTCTGGGTCTCCTGGCAGCAACAATCCCTGCAGTACCATGGGCAAGGGCCCATTTCAGGTGTCTCCAGGCCAATATCCTGAACAGCTGGGATGGAGCACCCGAATCGCTGGACTCGACCTTTCGCCTATCTCCAAAGACCAAGAGGTCTCTGTGGTGGTGGAGGGACAAAGAGAACCTTGTGCAGGGTCTATTATGGTCTCTTCAGGTGTCCGTCCGCATCACCATGGATGCCAGTGCCTGGGGCTGGGGGGCCCACTGGGTCTCAAGAGTAGCCCGGGGGTCAAGAGTAGCCCAAGGGCACTGGGAGAAAGCACAGTCCCAAAGATCAGCCAACTGGAGGGAGTTGCAAGTGATCTGGGAAGTGCTAAGGGCATTTGCCAGAGAGCTGAAAAGTCACCACATACAAGTCCTCTCGGACAGTGTGGTAGCAGTTTCTTATTTAAACAAACAAAGGGGAAAAAGGTGTCCGTCCTTAATCAAACTAGCAAGTGCCATATTTTCTTGGGCCGAGAGAAACCTCAAGTCAAGAATAATAAACTGACGAGTGGGACAAACTTGTGGACCATACCTCTACCTTTCAACCCTTTTTCTTCTTTCTCTTTCCTTTTCTCCACCTTACGATTAAAGCTCATTATCAGAATTTATTTGACCTATATACACTCTACTTGTAAACAATATGTATAGTAGGTATAAATCATTTAAATACCTACAAAAGTAACTAAGGAAATGATATATATCTTTAATTTAGGTTTACGTGAACCCAATGTAAAACAATGAGCTTACTTTATAGATCCTTGTAAACTTACTTTATGTATCTTTATAACATTGTATACTCAATAAACTTCTTTTGACAAGGAAACCTCAAGTCAATATCCGCAGTCCATCTAAAGGGAGTGGACAATCACCTGGTGGACTTTCTGAGCCGACACCAAGTGTACGAGTTGGAATGGTCACTAAACAGGGAAATCTTCCAGCTAATGGTAAAGAAATGGGGCCTTCCAGAGGTGGATTTGTTTGCCAACAAATCAAGTGCCAAGGTTCCAGTGTACTTCTCGCTGGAAAGAGAAGTAGGGGCCAAGGGGATAGACGCCTTGGCCCAGAAGTGGGCGTTTCGCATTTGCTACACCTTCCCCCATTCAGACTTATTCCTCTGGTCCTGAGGAAGTTTGTTCAAGAGCACACCACAATGATCCTATTGGCCAAAGAGTCCGTGGTTTTCCACGCTGTTACGCCTGACAGAGGAGCCTTTCCTCATGCTGCCCAAGAGGAAGGATCTGCTGTCCCGGGGCCCAGTTCTATTACCATAAAAATACAGACCCTGAAATTGTCAGATTGGTGTCTGAAGAAAGCCTCTTGAAGTCTAAGGGGCTCTCGGATAGGGTGGTAAACATAATTCTTTCTAGTAGAAAGAGGGTAACCCAAGCAACTTATGTTAAATTTTGGAAAGTTTTCTGATCATGGTTAGATATAAAGAAGGTGTCTGCAGGTATTCTGGCTGTCTTGGAGTTTTTACAAGATGGTGCGGATCAAGGACTGGCCATTAGTACATTAAAAGTGCAGTTATCAGCCTTGTCTGTTTTTTTGGATCAACCCCTTGTGTTAGACCCGGTTAGTAGGTTCTTTAAGGGGTTAGCTAGGATTAGACCCGTTCCGTTCAAAATTCTGCCAAAATGGGACCTGTCGACAGTATTGCAAGGTTGGATAAAATGGTTGCAAAAGGAAGAGCTATCCTTAAAATGGGTCACGCTCAAAACTGTCTTTTTAGTGGCCATATCCACAGCTATATGCATTAGCGAGCTGCAGGCACTTTCCATTAAGGAGCTTTTCCTGCAAATTTTTGAAGACAGACTGGTATTGAGTACAGATCCAGGGTTTTTGCCTAAAGTGGTGTCAAAATTTTACAGGACTCAGGAAATTGTTTTGCCTTCTTTCTGTGGGTCCCCAACCAATCCAAAGGAAACAGCATTCCACCAACTGGATGTGAGAGCCTGTGTCTTACAGTATCTGGAATTGTCAAAAAGCATTAGAAAATCCAGTGCTCTATTTATTTTGCATTCAAGAAAAAAATTGGGGTTCCAATCATCGAAAAGGCACAATCGCAAGGTGGATTAAACAAGCTATTGTGGAAGCTTACAAGATTTTAAAAAAGAATGTCCTTTTTCCCCCATGGCTCACTCCACAAGGGCACAATTGGCTTCTTGAGCAGAGCAAGCTGGAGTGACACCAGAACAGATCTATCGAGAAGCAACATGGTCCAACTACTCAACTTTCATGAAGCATTATAGATTGGACCTTACCTCAGCGCAAGACCAAGCGTTTGGGAGAAAAGTCCTCCAAGCGGTAGTCTCCCCCTAATCTGGTAAGTTCACATTGATCCTCTCTAGTGCTGTCCTGGACAGACGACTAGAGAAAACTAGAGTTATGCCCTGTACACACAGGCGGACTTTTCGACGAACTTGTCCGCCTGAAGGAATCCGTCAGACAATCCGACCGTGTGTCGGCTTCATCGGACTTCCGACAGACCTTTTCGGTCAAAAATCAGACGGACTTTAGATTTGAAACAGGTTTCAAATCTTCCCGCCGGAACTCCGCCGGAACCAGTTCATATCGGAAAATCCATTCATCTGTATGCTGGTCCGACGGACCAAATACGACGCAAGGGCAGCTACAGCACCTGCCAGCCAGAATGTTTCCAGCGTGATCCTATCATGCTGGTTCTTGGCGACAGGGTACTGTACATCTCGCGCTCACTGCAATAGGAAAAACACATTTTCCTATTGCAGCAAGCACGAGAGAGAGGCGACAATGTCCCTTAGGTCTGGTATGGATTTTAAGGGGAACCCCCTATGCCAAAAAACGGTGTGGGGGTCCCCCCAGAATCCATACCAGACCCTTATCCGAGCAAGCAGCCTGGCCGGTCAGGAAAGGGGGTGGGGACAAGCAAGCATCCCTCCTCCTGAACCGTACCAGACCCTTATCCGAGCACCCAGCCCAGCTGGCCAGGAAAGGGGGTGGGGACGAGCAAGCATCCCCCCTCCTGAACCGTACCAGGCTGCATGCCCTCAACATGGGGAGTGGGTGCTTTGGGGAAGGGGGGTGCCCTGCAGCCCCCCCACCTCAAAACACCTTGTCCCCATGTTGATGAGGACAAGGGCCCCCCAAACTGTACCAGGCCGCATGCCCTCAACATGGGGGGTGGGTGCTTTGGGGAAGGGGGGTGCCCTGTGGCCCCCCCACCCAAAAGCACCTTGTCCCCATGTTGATGAGGACAAGGGCCTCTTCTCAGCAACCCTGGCCATTGGTTGTTGGGGTCTGTGGGCGGGGGCCTTATCGGAATCCGGGAGCCCTCTTTAATAAGGGGGCCCCCAGATCCCGGCCCCCACCCTATGTAAATGAGTATGGGGTACATCGTACCCCTACCCATTCACCTGGTGAAAAAAAGTGTCAATAAAAAAACACACTAGACAGGTTTTTAAAGTAATTTATTAGGCAGCTCCAGGGGTCTTCTTCCAACTTGGGGGGTCTCTTCCGACTTCTCCGCTCTCTCCGGCCTCTTCTCCTGCTCTCCGGCCTCTTCTCCCTGTGTCCAGTTCTTCTCCCGCTCTCCTGTTCTTCTGCCAGCCTCCTCCAATATCTTCTGCTCTTTTGCCGCTCTCTTGCTAGCGTTGGCCCGGTCTTTCTCCATCGTCTTGTTCCCTCTTCTCTTCTTCCAATGTTGACACGACGCTCTCTCCCGCTGTAATGCTGTGTGCACGGTGCGCAACGACTTATATAGACATGGGGTGTGGTCACCGGGTGATGTCATCCGGTGACCCAGCCCATTATGACGTCACAGTCCCGGGGCATGCTGGGACTGTGACATCATAAGGGGCGGGGTCACCAGGTGACATCACCCAGTGACCACGCCCCATGTCTATATAAGTCGTTGCGCACTGTGCACACAGCATTACAGCATCGTGTCGGGAAGAGGCCCTTGTCCTCATCAACATGGGGACAAGGTTCTTTGGGGTGGGGGGGCCGCAGGGCGCCCCCCTTCCCCAAAGCACCCACCCCCCCAATGTTGAGGGCATGCTGCCTGGTACAGTTCAGGAGGGGGGTGCTCGCTCGTCCCCACCCCCTTTCCTGACTGACCGGGCTGCGTGCTCGCATAAGGGTCTGATATGGATTTTGGGGTGACCCCCACACTGTTTTTTCAGCATAGGAGGTTCCCCTTAAAAGCCAAACCAGACCTAAGGGCCTGGTATGCTCTGCGCTGGCTCAATCTCGCCGATAAAAGCGACAAGATTGACTTCCTTTCCTCGTCCCATCGTACCTCATCATGTTCAAAATTAATAGACTTTAGTCCATATGTGGGCAAGTCCGTTCATTCGGAAGTCCGCCGTAACTCCGCCGAAAGTCCATCGGGAAAACCGTCGGACCTAGTCTGCCGGAAAGTCTGGTCATGTGTGGGCAAGTCCGTTAGTTCAGAAAGTCTGTCGGAAATTCGCCGAAAGTCCGTTAGGAAGACCGTCGGACCTAGTCTGCCGGAAAGTCCGGTCGTGTGTACGTGGCATTAGACTTACTGGTAACTCTGGTCCAGGGCAGCAGGGGTTCCCTCCCTATATGCTGTTATAACTTTGGACAAGTGTTTTTGTTGTTTCAGAAGCCGTTCAGGGGAAGTTCTCGGTTAAAGACTGGGGAAGAGGGACGGAAGCCACCCTTTATGGATTTGAATGTATGTTTCCTGCCTCCAGAGGTGGAGCCTATCTCTCTAGTGCTGTCCTGGACGACTCCTAGAAACAGAGTTACCAGTAAGTACGTTTCTTTGCTTTTTTTCTGTGTAAATGTTTTTTTTTTTAATCTGTAACATTATATTGTGCTAATAAATTTTAAAAAAGTGTTTTTTTATTGTCAAAAAGTAAAAAATAATATTGTCAACGGAAAGCAAATAGACAAATGTTCATATAAAACATACGAAGATATGAAGGAGACGGGGGAGTGGGGATTTTTTAGGGTGCCAAATAATAGCACATGTATTCAATAAAAAATATACATTTTATTTTTGTTTTAAATGGTAAAACAAAAAAATAATATCCATAAAAACAGTAGACACAGGCATGTACAATTACTGATCATGAGATATTTAAACAAATCAACCAGACTACGCCCGACACGTTTCGCCCATGGTTCGGGCTTCTTCAGGGGGTGCTGTCTTTACGGAGGTACAATCCCAAGTATCCCAAGTAATGGGGGCACTGGTCCCCTCACAATCCAGCCCACAACCAACTAAATAGGTCAAGACCGCAGGCTAGCGGAGGTCACAGAGGGAATATAAAGACCAGACTATTGATTCAAAAAGAATTCAAACCCAAGGGACATGGTGGAGCCACCTCACTGAGTAGGGAATGATCTTGGACTGAGCAGAGACACTTCTTGTCCCTGGGGGGCTCCAGCAGCCAGCCAGTGGTTGTGGGGGTCTGCGGGCGGGTGGCTTATCGGAATCTGAAAGCCCCCTTTAACAAGGGGACCCCCAGATCCCCCCCATGTAAATTGGTAATGGGGTACAAGTACCCCTACCATTTCACAAAAAGTGTCAAAAATGTTAAAAAAGACAATAGCCGGTTTTGACAATTCCTTTATTAATGTCTTCTTTTTTCCCCGCTTCTTCTGGTCTTCCTTCAGTTTTCTTCTTTTCCTTCATCTTGTTCTTCCCTCGCTTCTTCCTCTATCTTCCTCTGCTTCTTCCTCCAGTCTTCTCCTCCGGCATCTTCCTCTGGTCTTCTCCTCCGGCATCTTCCTCCGCCTTCTACTTCCCCCCTTCCCCCTCCGGATGATCCACCTAAATGGGGGGTTCCCTCTGTGTGATGCTTCTGTTCTTGTGACAGCTCTTATATAACTGAGGGCGGGGCCACCCGGTGACCCCAACCCCCTCTGAGGCACAGGGACTTCCCTATGGCTTCCCCGTGGTGTCAGAGGGGGGCGGGGTCACCTGTTTGCGTAACCAGGTGACCCCACCCCCCTCTGACACCACGGGGGAAGCCATAGGGAGGTCCAAGTGCATCAGAGGAGGGCGGGGTTACCAGGTGGCAGTTGGTTATATAAGAGCTGTCACAAGAACAGAAGCGTCACACAGCGGGAACCCCCCATTTAGGCGGATCATCCGGAGGACGAAGCGGGGAAGAAGAAGCCGGAGGAAGATGCCAGAGGAGAAGACTGGAGGAAGAAGCAGAGGAAGATAGAGGAAGAGGTGGGGCGGGGGAAGAACAAGATGGAGGAAGAAGAAGAAAACCGAAGGAAGACCAGAAGAAGCAGGAAAGAAGAAGACATTAATAAGGGAATTGTCAAAAACTGGCTATTGTGTTTTTCTCATTTTTGACACCTTTTTGTGAAATGGTAGGAGTACTTGTACCCCATTACCAATTCACACAGGGGGGGTGGGATCTGGGGGTCCCCTTGTTAAAGGTGGCTTCCAGATTCCAATAAGCCCCCGCCTACAGACCCCCACAACCACTGGGCAAGGGTTGTGGGGATGAGGCCCTTGTCCCCATCAACATGGGGGCATCCTCCCCATGTTGAGGGCATGTGGCCTGGTACGGTTCAGGAGGGAGAGGCGTTCTCTCCTCCCCCTCTCTTTTCCTGCAGCCTGCCAGGTTGCGTGCTCGGATAAGGGTCTGGTATGGATTTTTGGGGGGACCCCACGCCATTTTTTTTATTTTGGCACGGGGTTCCCCTTAAAATCCATACCAGACCCTTCAGGTCTGGTATGGATTTTGAGGGTGACCCCCACGCAATTATTTTTTTAAATTTTGGAGCAGGGTTCCCCTTAATATCTATACCAGACCTGAAGGGCCTGGTATGGATTTTGAGGAGGACCCCCACGTCATTTTTTTAAATTTTGGCGCGGGGTTCCCCTTATTATTCGTACCAGACCCAAAGGGCCTGTTAATGGACTGTGGGGGAATCCCATGCCGTTTTTATCAATGAACTTTTATGTGTATTGCCGGGGCCGACAATTCATTATAGCCGCGAGTACTTTTAAATGATTTTTTTTGCCTTAGAAATGTCATTTTGCTCTCGGACTGTTCTAAACACGGGAAACATGCGCCACTTTACAGGCATACTATAGACACCCCCAAGGTATGAAATTTAAAGGAATTTTTCACTTTTATTGTTTCACTTTTTTTTGCATTGATGCATGTCCCCTAGGGCAGGACCCAGGTCCCCAAACACTTTTTATGACAATAACTTGCATATAAGCCTTTAAAATTAGCACTTTTGATTATTAATGTTCATGTCCCATAGACTTTAACAGTGTTTGCGTGTTCGAGCAAATTTTTTGCCTGTTCGCATGTTCTGTGGCGAACCGAACCGGGGGGGTGTTCAGCTCATCCCTACAAACTACTATGACCTGGGTGACAGAGGATGAGGAGGATGAGGACAACTTCATTATCCACTCCACCAACTCTTCTGCATGTTGTGGCTCAATAACACGGCCAGCAGCAGAGGATGTCCATGACCACCACTGTTCACTGTAGGCACAAAGGCTGCTTGGCCTCTTTTAGTGAGCGTCTGCCTCTCCTTGGCGGCTTTCCGGACATAAGGGTTTTTTAACACCGCACTACACTGTATTAGAAACTGTACACTGGCTGCACTGTATTATATACTGTGTACACCGCCTGAAGTGTATTAGAAACTGTACACACTGTATTATATACTGTGTACACCGTCTGCACTGTATTAGAAACTGTACACCGCCTGCACTGTATTATATACTGTTTACACCACCTGAAGTGTATTAGAAACTGTACACACTGTATATACAGTAGCTCCCAAAAGTGAGTACACCCCTCACATTTTTGTAAATATTGTATTCTATCTTTTCATGTGACAACACTGAAGAAATGACACTTTGCTACAATGTAAAGTAGAGAGTGTACAGCTTGTATAACAGTAAAAATTTGCTGTCCCCTCAAAATAACGCAACACACAGCCATTAATGTCTAAACCTCTGGCAACGAGGGGCGTGGCTTAGCGCATGGAGCTGTAGGACGCACATCGCGGCAGCTCCCGGTCCTGACGATCTCCACGGGGCCCTATCTCCTATGCCATCGCTCATCCAGCTACTAAAAATGCCCTGATGGGTAAAGGAAAGCCCAGGGACAACTCAAAGCCCGCCGGTGACCGGACACAGGGCGATTTGGGGAATTTTGTGACCCGTTCCTCTGCGGCCTACCAGAGCCAGAGAGCCTCCAAGATGGCGGCGGCGCCTCCATCTCCGGCCCGATCCGCACATGCAGACGCCAAACAGGTACTAGCCAGAGGCCGCTCAGTCTCCCTCACAGACATGGAGCCCTCCCTATATCATCCCCACAGCCCCCAAAGCCTCTCCCGGGCCTCCCTGTGCTCCGGGGATGGATGGGACATGGAGTCGCAGATGCGATCCATGCATGCTTACCTTCGCTCCCTACCCACTAAAACTGACTTTGAACATTATGTCTCCCGCATGGAAAAGTCATACAGGAAAGAGATTGCTGAGCTCAAGAGGGATCTAGGGACTAGAATGGAGGATGTAGAAAATACCACTGATGGTATATGCAATACATTACAGTCCCATGAAGAGATTCTTAATACCCATACTAACATACTACAACAGCTCATGTACCACCAAGATGACATCGAAAACCGTAGCAGACGGAACAATATTAGAATCCGTGGTATACCAGAAACAATAGATCACAATGATTTACATGGAGCGGTCACTGCCATTTTCAACCAAATCTTGCAGCAACCCAAAGATACCCCTATTGAGTTGGACAGAGTTCACAGAACCTCGGGCCCGAGAAGTTCTGATTCCTTCTTTATTCGGGACACGCTCTGCAGGGTGCACTTTTATAAAGTCAAAGAGGAGATCATGAAAGCAGCTAGCACACAGGACTCCATTCGGCTGAATGACACTCCAGTAATGCTGCTACCTGACCTGTCGCGCCAAACTCTGGCCATGCGGCGTGCACTTAAACCGATTACATCTGTTCTTCAGGAAAGAAAGATTAAATATCAATGGCGGTTCCCTTTTCAACTGCGGGTTCATCATGAAGGCAAAACGGCCCTTTTCCGCACACTAGGAGATCTACCGAGGTTTCTGAGCACTCTAGAGCTACCCCAGATCTCCCTGCCAGACTGGCCCCTTCCATCTGCTACTCCGGGACTTCCATTCCACACACAGTGGCAGAAAGCAAGCAAGAATAAGCGACCCAGAAGCTCCCCTCAGAAGTCTCCAGACGGATGATTGGACTCTAGTCCCTACAAACACCACATCTTTACCCTGCCACCGTGACTATTGTTTTGTTTCTTTTTGGTTACCTCTTTTTTTTTCCCTCTCTATACAGGAGGGAAAGAATAGGAAAACGGTGCAGGCTGTCTACCCCTGAACCACTTTTAGGGGTAATGGTCTCCCTGGACTACCCACCTGTCTTCTACACCAACAGTGATGCCGATCCGGCACCCCCCTTCACCTTTTTTTTTTCTCCTTCTCATATTTACATCTTCATTTTTGCATATGCCTTTTTGTCCCCTCCCATTATCCTATTTGGATGTCCATATCAGAATGATCCTTTCTTATTTTTTTCTATAGTGGTCTACATTTTTTTTTTTTTCGCTCTGGGATAGGACTGGGGTGGCCGGGTTCTGTAATTATGATGTGCCCCCCCCTATTGAAACTCGCACTTTACTTTGAGTTAACGTACGGGAGCCTTATAGAACTGCTTCCGTGCTTTATTGATGTGTTTAGGGGGAGTGGGGGTATACACATTATATGTGTTAAGTTACTACTTATATGTTCTTACCAGGTTACCTTATAATAACAAATTGATGGTTATATACTGTTTTTACCAGTTATTGCTCCCCCCGTGGACCCTGGGACCGGGAGGCACTCTAGGTGCTCACCACATCCCCCCCTTAGGACTTGTAGTGCCTGTTTGCGCACTATATTGATACTAGTCTATAAGCACTTTACAGAAATGTTTTTGCATTCAAATGATTGCTTAATGCTACCACCTAGTGACTTATTTTTTTACTTCTTTTCCTCTCTTACTTTTTCCCCTCCCTTTCCTTTCTCCTTTCCTGCTTCTTCTTCTCCCCCTACCTACCCATCTACTTCACCCCCCTCTCCTAGGGCTGGACGGACCTCGGTGCTGACACTATTAACATCTACTACCACCTCTCCTCACTCCTGCTATGTCTTTACTTGAGCATCTAACCTTATCGTCTTATAACTGCAGAGGCTTCAATACCCCTGAAAAAAGAAGCCAGGTGTTATACCACTTTCACAAAGCTAAAACTAAAATCCTGCTTCTACAAGAGACACATTTTCGGGGTTCAGAGATTCCATCCCTTAAAAATCCTCATTTTCCCCAGTGGTTTCACAGCATGAACCCTCAGGCAAAATCCAGAGGAGTGTCCATAGCTTTTCATAAATCATTTCACCCAGAAGTCTTAGATTCCCTGATAGACCCGCTAGGGCGCTATTTATTCCTTAAACTCAAATTTAATTCTTCTGTCTTTACAGTGGCTAATGTCTATGGACCAAACCAGGATCAAGGTAACTTCTTCTCCAAGGTTCTAAACAAATTGCTATCATTTGGGGGTCCTTGTGTCATCTTAGGTGGAGACCTCAACATGACTCTTTCTCCAGCCGTGGACACTTCTTCGGGTAAGTCAGCCATGCCCCACACGACTCTTACACACATAAAATCCCTCTTAAATGCGGCACAGCTCGTAGACATTTGGAGGATACAGCATCCTCTAGAGAGAGACTACAGTTGTTACTCCGTAGCTCATAAATCCTATAGCCGTATCGATTATTTTTTAATCTCTCAGTCATTACTGGACATACCACTTAAGACCTCCATAGGTAATATACTCTGGTCGGATCACGCACCCTTACACCTCAATCTAACCCATCCACCCAAATCCCGCACCCGGTCCTCATGGCGACTTAACGACAGTTTACTGACTGACTCGGTATGTGTTGCAGCGGTGGAAAAAACGATTAGTGATTTTATTGCGGATCATCGCCAGGATGATACTAGCCCCCTTATTAAATGGGAAGCCCTGAAGTGTGTACTTAGAGGGACGCTAATCCAACATGACTCTCGGCTAAAAAAAGCGAGAATGGCCGATATCTCACGCCTCTTATCTATGATTAAAACGCTTGAAGCTACACATAAGCGAGATTCAGACCCTGCAACATATACCGACTTATCTAATGCACATAGAGACCTGCTCCGTCTACTCGATGCTAACTCCCTTATAGCCAGAGACCGAGGACGTAACCGACATTACACTCTAGCGAACAAATGTGGACAACACCTCGCGAGAGTTCTCCATCCTCGCCCCCCACGCCGACCTGTACCACAAATCTGTACATCTGACCAACAAAAAATTAATAACCCCAATGGCATTTCTGACGCATTTAAACAATATTACTCGAACTCATACAATCTTCACGCCCCAAAAGAGCCGACCCATTCTAACGACACACACCTATCCTCCATGCAAGACTACATATCTGACACAGCTCTACCACATCTAAACCCTGAACAGACATCCGCCATGGACGACCCTCTTACAATAGCGGAATTTACTGCCGCTATCAAAAACATGAAAAATGGTAAATGCCCAGGCCCCGATGGATTTTCCCCAAGATTTTATAAATCTTTCGCTCATCATCTTACCCCACTGTTAGCTAGCGCATTTAACTCTATAGACGATACCCATCTCCCCTCCAGAGATCTACTAGCAGCTAATATTTCAGTAATACCCAAACCTGGCAAAGACCCTTCCCAATGCAGCAGCTACCGCCCCATTTCACTCCTTAACCTGGATATTAAGCTCTACGCCAAAGTCCTAGCTAACCGCCTATCTCCAACTTACCTTCACTCATACATAAAGACCAGGTGGGATTTGTCCCAGGCCGAGAGGCTAGGGACAATACCACAAAAACCATTCACCTAATTTCCTATATCCAAAAACATAATTTAAAAGCTTGCCTGCTCTCGTTTGATGCCGAGAAGGCCTTTGACCGGGTCAATTGGGATTTTTTACGCCTCTCTCTGCAACATATAGGCCTTGGCTCCATTTTTGTTTCTAGGGTCATGGCCTTATACTCACGTCCCTCCGCGTCAGTCCTGGTCAATGGTTCCTCCTCCGCTTCATTCCAGATCTCAAACGGCACACGGCAGGGTTGCCCCTTGTCTCCCCTCCTTTTTGTTTTGGTGATCGAACACCTGGCCCAGGCCATTACACAAAATGCATCCATAGTGGGAATTCAGACACCCTCATCTAAACATAAACTTTCGCTCTACGCAGATGATTTATTAGTCTATATACAACAACCTCATACTACTCTACCCTCACTAATGCAGGAATTTCGTAGATTTGGACAGTTTAGTAATTTCAAATTGAACATGTCTAAGACTGAGGCCTTAAACATATCATTACCTCGTACTACCCTTACCCAACTACAGACTAACTTTCCCTTCCTATGGGGTTCCAGTGGCATCTCTTATTTAGAGATCACGATTCCTGCCAATCTTTCCAATTTATATGCCTTAAATTATATACCCCTCCTAACTCGAATCAGGAGGGAATTGGAATCCTGGAACCCCTCTACAATACCTTGGTTTGGGCGTATCAATACATTGAAAATGGACACCTTACCAAAATTGCTATATTTATTTCAAACCGTTCCTATTATTGTCCCTAAACAATTTTTTACGTCTCTCCGCTCTATGTCCATACGATTCATATGGCAAAATGGCATGTCCCGTATCCATCACAAGTTACTCACATACCCCAAAATACAAGGCGGAGTGGGCCTACCTGACTATGAGCTATACCATAGAGCTGCATTGTTATCCCGAGTCTTAGAATGGTTCCCTTGACCCTTCCCCAAAGCGTCCACCATGGTGGAACAAGATCTATCCACTTTTGATCTCAGGGCCTTGCTTTGGGGATATGGACGACATTTACAATCACTTTCCTCTACTTCCCCACTGACGATTGCAGCTTTACATTTCTGGTATAAGAAGGGCATTCAGACTCTTCTATCCTCAGACCCTTCACCACTCACTTCTCTATTTGACCATCCCGCACTCCCTCAAGATAAAGGTTCTAACACAATAGGCCCCTATTCTCGTTCTACGTGGCCTACAGCGGGATCATTTGTAAACCCTACCTCTGGTGCACCTCATTTGTAAACCCTACCTCTGGTGCACCCATCCTGCCAAACTCGCAAGGTAATTGGCTCACAGCCCTCCGTATATCCTCCTTTTGCTTCGACCTGTTCTCCTCCTCTCAAATTCACAGACCCTTAACAGAATTCGAACAACTGTGCTCTCTTACGGAAACTCCCAGACACTTATTCTCTACCCTATACATGATACATATACATAACCGACTCCCCTCATACACCAAGAAGTGGTCCACGGAGCTGGGAAAGGAACTTCATTCAGAAGATTGGCAAAAGTCATATTATTTCACGCATAAATCTTCAATATCCTGTTATGCCCAGGAAAAAAATTTTAAGCTTCTTTCCCGATGGTACAGGTACCCTCAATCCCTTCACAGAATTTTCCCCTCGGTCCCATCCTCCTGCTGGAGGTGTGGCTCGGAGAACGGAAGTTACCTACATATATGGTGGGACTGCTCATCTATTCAACCACTTTGGTCCCAGGTTTTCTCCATCTACAGTAGTCTTTATGATCAACCCCTAACACCATCCCCAGAAATTGCATTACTGTCCATGCTTCCTGGTTCCATTACCTCACAGAAACGCTCCCTTTTACGCTTTTTCCTGTCGGCTGCCAGGCAGATTATACCCTTATTTTGGAAAACTTCCACCAGACCCCCACTTACCTTATGGGTTTCAACAATGAATGACATTATGCGCATGGAGGAAAGATTAGCCATTGATAACGATACTTTTGATAAATTCAAAACTCTATGGCTTGTCTGGATTGAATACTCTACATCAGACGCCCTGAAAACTTTATTGCTCACTCAAGGTTAGACACAAATACCCATCTTTAATGCTCCTTGAATTCATTGTCGTACCGAGGTCCGCTCCACGCCCCCCTCCCCCCCTCATATTCTACCCCTCTTTTCTTCCTTCCAACCGCTTTTCTTTTCTTTCTCCTCATCTTCCTGAACTTTAATACTACCGCATAGTCAGTGGTCATAGTCTCCCCTAGACCAATTTATACGTTTTCGTAGACAGCTCACTATTATATAATGTTGTTGGCTAATGACGGTCTTCTATCCCGCAAGACCTAATCAAACATTGTACATTGGAATAGGATATACTCAGTAATGTTTTGGTTATTGATGACTGACTACCAGTATTTCTGTATAAATATTCTTTGATATGATTAATAAAAATATATTTGACACTAAACCTCTGGCAACAAAAGTGAGTACACCCCTGAGTGAAAATGTCTAAAATGGGCCCACAGTGTCAATTTTTTCTGTGGCCACCATTATTTCCCAGCACTGCCTTAACCCTCTTGGGCATGGAGTTCACCAGAGCTTCACAGGTTGCCACTGGAGTCCTCTTCCACTCCTCCATGACGACATCACGGAGCTGGTGGATGTTAGAGACCTTGCGCTCCTCCACCTTCCCCTTGAGGATGCCGGTGCTTAATAGGGTTTAAGTCTGGAGACATACTTGGCCAGTCCATCACCTTTACAGTCAGCTTCTTTAGCAAGGCAGTGGTTGTCTTGAAGGTGTGTTTGTGGTCATTATCATGTTGGAATACTGCCCTGCGGCCTAGTCTCTGAAGGGAGGGAATCATGCTCTGCTTCAGTATGTCACAGTACATGTTGGCATTCATGGTTCCCTCAATGAACTGTAGCTCCCCAGTGACAGCAGCACTCCACTCATGCAGCCCCAGACCATGACACTCCCACCACCATGCTTGAATGTAGAAAAGACAAACTTGTCTTTGTACTCCTCAGCTGGTTGCCGCCACACACGCTTGACACCATCTGAATCAAATAAGTTTATCTTGGTCTCATCAGGCCACAGGACATGGTTCCAGTAATCCATGACCTTAGTCTGCTTGTCTTCAGCAAACTGTTTGGGGGCTTTCTTGTGCATCATCTTTAGAAGAAGCTTCCTTCTAAGAACGACAGCCATGCAGACCAATTTGATGCAGTGTGTGGCATATGGTCTGAGCACTGACAGGCTGACACACCACCCCTTCAACCTCTGCAGCAATGCTGGCAGCACTCATACGTCTATTTCCCAAAGACAACCTCTGGGTCAACCATGGCGAGGCCTGTTCTGAGTGGAACCTGTCCTGGTAAACCACTGTATTGACTTGGCCACCATGCTGCAGCTCAGTTTCAGGGTCTTGGCAATCATGTTGAACTTCCAGTGACTAGTATGAGAGAGTGAGAGCGATAACCAAATTTAACATACCTGCTACCCATTCACCCCTGAGACCTTGTAACACTAATGAGTCACATGACACCGGGGGGGGGGGGGAGGGCTAATTGGGCCCAAATTGGACATTTTCACTTAGGGGTGTACTCATTTTTGTTGCCAGCGGTTTAGACATTAATGGCTGTGTTGAGTTATTTTGAGGGGACAGCAAATTTACACTGTTATACAAGCTATACACTCACTATTTCACATTGTAGCAGTGTCATTTCTTCGGTGTTGTCACATAAAAATATAGAATAAAATATTTACAAAAATGTGAGGGGTGTACTCACTTTTGTGAGATACTGTATACTGTGTACACCGCCTGCACTGTATTAGAAACTGTACACCGGCTGCACTGTATTATATACTGTGTACACCGCCTGCACTGTATTAGAAACTGTACACTGGCTGCACTGTATTATATACTGTGTACACCACCTGAAGTGTATTCAAAACTGTACATTCTGTATTATATACTGTGTACACCGCCTGCACTGTATTAGAAACTGTACACCGCCAAATTCACTGTATATATAGTCTACACTGAATGTAGAATAAGATATATATATATATATATATATATATATATATATATATACACACACACACTGCCTGAAGTGTATTGTATACTGTACACCACCGAATGCACTGTACAGTGCTTTGCAAAACTATTCACCCCCTTGGCATTTTTCGTGTTTTGTTGCCTCACAACCTGGAATTAACATGGATTGTTTGAGGATTTGCATCATTTAATTTACAGAACATGTACACAACTTTGAAGATGTTTTTTTTTTTATTGTGAAGAAAACAACCAATAGGACAAAATAAAAAAAAGTCAACCTGCATAACTATTCACCCTCTAAAGTCAATACTTTGTAGAGCCACCTTTTGCGGCTATTACAGCTCCAAGTTGCTTTGGATAAGTCTCTATGAGCTTGCCACATCTTACCACTGGAATTTTTGCCCATTCCTCCTCGCAAAACTGCTCCAGCTCCTTCAAGTTGGATGGTTTGCACTTGTGAACAGCAATCTTTAAGTCTGACCACAGATTTTCTATTGGATTGAGGTCTGGGCTTTGACTAGGCCATTCCTACACATTTACATGTTTCCCCTTAAACCACTCAAGTGTTGCTTTAGCAGTGTGTTTGGGGTCATTGTCCTGCTGGAAGGTGAACCTCCGCCCTAGCCTCAAATCACACACAGAGTGGTACAGGTTTTGCTCAAGAATATCCCTGTATTTAGCACCATCCATCTTTCCCTCAACTCAGACCAGTTTCCCAGTCCCGACTGCTGAAAAACATCCCCACAGCATGATGCTGCCACCACCATGTTTCACTGTGGGAATGGTGTTCTTTGGGTGATGTGATGTGTTGGGTTTGTGCCAAACAGCATTTTCTTTGATGGCCAAAAAGTTCAATTTTAGTCTCATCAGACCAGAACACCTTCCTCCATACATTTTGGGAGTCTCCCACATGCCTTTTCCCAAACTCAAAACATGCCATTTTGTTTTTTGCTGAAAGTAATGGCTTTCTTCTGGCCACTCTGCCATAAAGCCCAACTCTATGGAACGTACGGCTTATTGTCGTCCTATGTACAGATACTCCAGTCTCTGCTGTGGAACTCTGCAGCTCCTCCAGGGTTACCTTAGGTCTCTGTGCTGCCTCTCTGATTAATGCCCTCCTTGCCCTGTCCATGAGTTTTGCTGTGTGGCCGTCTCTTGGCAGGTTTGCTGTTGTGCCATGTTCTTTCCATTTGGTTATGATAGATTTGATGGTGCTCCTAGGGATCATCAAAGATTTGGATATTTTTTTATAAACCAACCCAGATTTGTACGTCTCAACAACATTGTCCCTTACTAATTTGGAGAGTTCCTTGGTCTTCATGGCAGTGTTTGGTTAGTGGTGCCTCTTGCTTAGGCACCACTTTTAAAAAAGTGTGTATATGTAATGACAGACCATGTGACACTTAGATTGCACACAGGTGGATATCATTTCACGAATTATGTGACTTCTGAAGGTAATTTGCACCAGAGCTTTTTATGGACTTCATAACAAAGGGGGTGAATGCATACGCACATGCCAATTATCAGTTTTTTTGTATGTGAAAAATTGTTTTATGTATATATTTTTCTAATTTTACTTCACCAACTTAGACTATTGTGTTCTGATCCATCACATATAATTCCGATTAAAAAACATTGAACTAAAGGCTGTAATGTAACAAAATAGGTAAAAAGCCAAGAGGGTGAATACTATTGCAAGGCACTGTATGCATGAATGTATACATGTATGCATGATCCCTGATTCGTTTCATTGGTCCCAAGCTGACTGCTTCAGGGGGAACACATAGCTATTATTTAATTATTTGTGTCGTCCTTGGTCAGCGCTGAATATCCTTTCTGATTATACATACAAGGTAACAAAATGCAAATATTCGCAGACATCTCCATTGCCACAATTCAGAAGCAGAGATCCCTTAAAGCGGGGGTCCACCTATCTATCGTTTTTTTTTTTTTTTAGTTCATTCACAAACTTTTCTTCTCAGCATTACATACTCACATATTGTGTGTAATATGTCCGCCTGTGTCAGATTTCGTTGGAAAGAATAACTTATATTATTCACTGCAGGCGGTTTCCATCTTCATTGTGGGCATTTGAAGCACACAAGCATTTATTTCCTGGATGTGGTGAATGCTGTGCTCCCAGCATTCACTGCTCGTTCCCGCACATGCTCAGTGGCATCCTGGGAAGCCAGAGACTAGCTCCCAGGATTCTGTGCGGAGTCAGGGAGAGGCTAGAAACATGCCTACTCCCACGGGAGGAGAACCAGGAAGTGCAAAGAAGAATAGAAAAATAAAAGGTAGTTACGGCGATTTAAATTTTTTTAAACGGCATGTCAGCATCTAGGCAAGGAAGAGAATACATACAGATATTGTTCAAAATTTGGGTGGAACCCCGCTTTAAACTTCTAGATGCTCTCACCCAGAAGTCGATTAAGTACAGATGGTCCTTCCCTTTCCGTCTTCAATTCCAACACGAAGATAAGTCATACGGCTTTACCAACTTCCAAAATGGCGAATGTCTACTTCTGCAACTCGGGTTTATTTTCCAGGAAATCTCCCCTCACCAGACAGAGAGCCACCCTAACACCTCCAAGAAACCCCCACTAAACAGCTCCCTCACCCCTCTGTAGGTCAAACAACGATCAAAGAGACTCTGTCCCACCAAGATGATCCAGTGACCCAATTTTCCTTTGTGGATTTGCCCTTCTTCCTTCCGAAGACACTCGGAAACACTGACAGTGTTGTGGATACTCCTACACCCACCTAGGCCTCCACTGTTATGACCGGGCTAGTTTACCTTTGTCAACTAGGTCATATACACTCATTATTTTGTACTTTAATATGTTCTTTTCTCTGTTTTACTTTTCATCGAGGTCCTCCACCCTGAGCGATAGACTATTCCAATAAACTGGCGGATCTAGGGTCCTGGACCCAACGGACTGGTATAGTTATTCCCCTCGATTACCTTCCCCATTTCCCTCCCAACCTGCCTACTCCTTATCCAACCCTACCACCCCTCAATTACCCCCACCCCCCCATCCTCCATTCCCTCCACCCCCCTATCCCCCACTATTGTCCCCTACCAGGGGAACAACAAGTCTGTTTTTCCTTTCTGGGAGATATGTTTTATTATTGCACACTGTTGTTTAAATTTGTTTTTTCAATCAGCTTGGTTACTCGCCTCAGGGTCCACTTGCCACTCCACTTGCTGAGACCTAGAGGAGTTATCCTCCCCTAGGGACACCAGGAATGCAACCCCTTTGTAGGTTGCCCCCACACCGAGCTCTATGTTTCTTAGAGCATCGGAGCAGGTCTTGGCACACCAACCCTGCCCCTCAGGAGCTAGGGACATCTACCCTAGTCCTGAGGTCTCTCACCTTCTTCTTTTTTCTCTCTTACTTCTGGCTGTCCTTTACCCTCTCTGCCTTCTTCTCTTTCCCCCCAGGTGCCTTCAGTCAAAGCCCGATGATCTACTGTATGTCTCCCATGTTGATAGACTCAAGCAGTCGCTTCTGGACAAGAACACCCTCAGCGAGGATCCAGGTAAGAACCATACATTTGTACATGTGCCCTCCCCCTCACATCCATGGCTGACCCTACTCCACAAGCAGCGAGACTCAAGATAGCCTCCCATTTAACACACAAGGACTAAACACCCTGATCAAAAGGCGTAAGGCGAAAGGGGTGGCGGTACTTCTCTCTAAACGCATCTCTTTCTTTCAATCCCAGACCGTCAGAGACAGGGAGGGCCATTACATCCTTGTCAAAGGTCACATCAATGGCACCCTATTCTCCCTGGTATCTTACTATGCCCCTAACAAGGGGCAAGCAGCCTTCTTCTCTTCTATGGTAGCTATCCTAACCCCACACTTCGAAGGCAAGGTGATATTAGGAGGTGACTCAAATATAGCCTTCGATCATCTTCTAGATAAATCAATAAATAGAGCCTCCACATTGCCCGACTACTTCACTCCCTAGGGATGATAAACACGTGGAGGGAATTGAATCCTTCCGCAAAGGTTTATACACACTTCTCTGCACCTCATGGGACATATTCCCGAATCAACCACATCTTCATACATACCTCAGAGATACACTTAGCGTCCCAATGTGTGAGGTCCCCTGGACAGATCATTCTCTAGTCATCCTGAAAATTACAGGATACCTACCCCAGACAGGCCCACCCCAGTGGCGCCTCAATGAGACTCTTCTCACCAATCCAGTACACTGTACGATACTAGAGAAAGAGCTACAGGAATTCTTCCACTTCAATGACACAACAGGCATCTTTCCAAGCTCTTTATGGGGGGCTCATAAAGCGGTCATGAGGGGCAAACTTATCCAACTAGCATCAAGCCTAGAATGGGAAAAACGATTAGACATACTTAAACTAGAGAAGGACTTATGATCCCTATGCAAAACACACAAGAGCAAACCTATGCCTGCCTCTCTGACTAACCTTAACACAGCTAGAATAGCCCTAAATACAGCCCTTACCTCTAGCATGGAAATGGACGAGTGGCAGGTTTTACCTCCTCCCTGAGAAATTTGGCCCCCAACTCGCAGCAAAGCTAGCCCCTAAACAAAGAGTTTGCTCCCTATCCAAAATGAAATTGCTATCGGGCACGTTAACCTAAAACCCTAAACAGATCCTAGAGACCTTTCATTTGTACTACTCTAAAATGCACGCAGATACAAACGCCAGCTCCCCTCTTAAACTAAATTTCTTTCTAGACAATATCCCCCTCCCCAAAATATCTGACTCTCATCGCTCCATCATGGACTCCCCTATCACTGAAGGCGAAGTCAGGGAGGTCATCAAAGAACTGAAAAAGGGATCAGCCCCTGGCCCGGACGGCTTTTCGACACAATATTATAAGACCTTTATAGATGTCCTTTCTCCTTATCTGGCCCGGCTTTTCAATTCCCTTCGAAAGGGATCATCAATAGACTCAGCAGCAAACCTAGCATACATCTGTCATCCCAAAACCCGGCAAAGACCCCAGCCAAGCTAGCAATTACAGACCAAATTCTTTAATCAACAATGATCTAAAGATCATGACAAAAATTCTTTCCAACAGACTGGGGTCATTCATAGGGTCTTATGTGCACAAAGACCAAGTTGGTTTTATCCCGGGGAGGCAGGGACTGAACCAGATAAGGAGGGCAGTAGACATCATATCCCTCCTCAGGTCAGGCTGGGAGGTGGACCTTCCCAGGAAGGCTTCCTCTTGTCCATAGACCTCCAGAAGGCCTTCTAAACTGTCACCTGGCCTTATCTTTTTTCTACCCTTGAAAAGTGGGGCTTCGGCCCACAATTCCTCACCTCATTAACCACTTCAATACCGGGCCAATTCTGACGCTTTGCTCCTACATGTAAAAATCATCATTTTTTTGCTAGAAAATTACATAGATCCCCCAAACATTATATATGTTTTTTTAGCAAAGACCCTAGAGAATACAATGGCGGTTGTTGCAACTTTTTATCTCACACAGTATTTGCGCAGGAATTTTTCGAACGCGTTTTTTTGGGGAAAAAAACTGTTTTGTGTTTAAAAAAAAAAACAAAACAGTAAAGTTAGCCCAATGTTTTTGCATTTTGTGAAAGATGAAGTTACACCGAGTAAATAGATACCTAACATGTCACGCTTCAAAATTGCACAAGCTCGTGGAATGGCGCCAATGTTCGGTACTTAAAAATCCCCATAGGCGACGCTTGAAATATTTTTTACTGGTTACATGTTTTGAGTTACAGAGGAGGTCTAGGGCCAAAATTATTGCTCTCGCTCCAACGTTCGCGGCGATACCTCACATGTATGGTTTGAACACCGTTTTCATATGTGGGCGGGACTTACGTTTGCATTCGCTTCTGCGTGCGAGCACACGGGGACAGCGGTGCTTTAAAAAATTTTTTTTTTTATTGTTAATTATATTTTATTTTTTTTATGTTGACACTTTTTTGAAAAAAAAAAAAAATTGATCACTTTTATTCCTATTACAAGGAATGTAAACATCCCTTGTAATAGCAATATGACATGTCAGGTGCTCTTAATAGTGAGATATGGGGTCAATAAGACCCCATATCTCACCACTAGGCTGGGAAGCCTGAAATAAAAAAAAAAAATAAAACGATCGCCGCTTCCCAGCCGAAGCGGCGCTGTTTTTTGGAATGGAGAGGCCAGGCGTGACGTCATAACATCGCGCCGGCCTCCGACGATCATAAAGACTCCGGGGACCATCTGGTCTGCCGGAAATCTCTATGATCTACATCCGGCGCCGGCGGATCCACTCTCCACCTCACCGATCGTAACGGTGAGTCGGAGCAAGCACCGGAGGGCGGCGGGAGGGGGGACGTCCCCTCTCGCCTCCCATAGGAATGATCAAGCGGTGGAACGGCCGCTATGATCGTTCCTATGGTGTAGAGATTCGCCGGCTGAAACCGGCAATATCTGAATGATGTCTGTAACTACACTACAGGCATCATTCAGATATACCCGCCCAAAGCCCAGGACGTCATATGACGTCTGTGGGCTGGAAGTGGTTAAAGGCCCTATATTCCCTACCCAAAGCTCAGGTCAGACTTCAAGGACACCTCTCTGACCCATTCCCTATCACTAAAGGAACACCACAAGGCTGCCCCCTTTCCCCCTCCTCTTTGCTATGGCAATAGAAACTTTAGCCATAGCTATAAGAGGTCACCCAGATATTCATTGAGTCAACTGTGGCCCCTCAACACACAAATGTGCACTTTTTGTGGATGACATCCTCCTTTTCATTACCTCTCCCCTCATCTCAACCCCTAATGTCTTACAGCTTCTAAACGAATTTGGCCAGGTCTCAGGACTGCAGGTCAATATGTCCAAATATCTCGATACCATTGCCCCTGGTAGACATATTAAAGGATCACTTCCCATTTACCTGGAGTACCCCCTCCATCCCCTACCTAGGTGTTCACCTTATGGCCACTATAGACCAACTTTATAAAAACAATTACCCGCCCATGTACAAGAAACTTAAGACAGACCTGGACCAGTGGTCTTTGTATAAACTATCCTGGCTAGGCAGAGTGAACGCTGTCAAAATGACCCTCCTTCCCAGGATTCTATATCTTTTCTATTTCCTTCCCATACCAGTCCCCAAACTCTACATTAATAACCTCCGATCGGCAATAATCCGCTTTACCTGGGGCAAATCAAGTCACCGACTCCCTAAACAGACTCTCTTTCGACCCAGACAGAAGGGAGGCCTAGGACTGCCTAACCTCTGGTGGTATTACCAGGCGGCACAATTAACCCAGTTATCAACCATATATTCCAAAGGCCCTAAACCAGACTGGGTGGGTATTGAAAAACAAGCAGTTTCAAACTATACCATAGACTTCCCCCCTAAATCTAGGCCCCCTATCCTTTCCCCCACACTATCCCACTTGATAGCCCTATGCATTTCCCTACATAAACTGAACTCCATAACGTCTTGGTGGCACCCCTTGGCTCACATTTTTCACAACCCCCAATTCCCCACGGGATTGGACATTAAGGCCTTTCAATGGTGGCTTGATAATGGCCTCTACTGAATCGAGCACTTCTTTAACTCCAATGGCCCCTAAAACTTGGGTACTGCATTGCAATACTAGAAATGCCTCCCTCCGAAAAATTTCGCTTCCACCAAATATTACACTTCTTACACATTTTCTCATCCAGAGACACTCTCCCCCTAGCGGTTACTTCATATGAACAATGGTGCTCCACGACCATGGATGTGAGGGGGGGAATTTCCCTGATATACTCAGCATTAGCTGAACCATTGGTGAAAGCGCCTTACATGCTCAGCTGGGAATGTGACCTTGAGTTTGAGTCGGACCTAGACACTTGGAATTCTCACTTCGCTAGAGCCTACAAGGGGATCCTTAATATCTCCCTGATTGAAGCAAACCTCAAGGTCATCTCCCGCTGGTACCTGGTTCCGACTCGACTAGTTCAATTTTTCCCACAGTCATCGCCCCTTTGCTTCAGAGGCTGCGGTCACTTGGGCACTCTCCTCCATGTTGTTTGGCAATGCCCCAGGATCAGAGGCTATTGGAATAAAATCTTCAACCTAATTCGTAAAATTACCGGGACAATGGTCAACCACCCAACAATAGCCCTTCTAAACCAGAGGATTCCCAAAATCACGAAATATACCTAAATGCTGATTCACTTCATGTTCCTTGGAGCTAAAATAATTATAGCACGGGCCTAGAAGTCCCCCTCAGTTTCTTTTCACTTAACCAAACAAAAAATTTCCTGGATTATTTTCCAAGAGAAAACTTCTAACACTATTCAGAACAAACTTGAAACTTTCAAATGCATTTGGGAACCCTGGGCCCATCATATCGGCATCTCTCTATGGGCCCCTAGGCCCCGAGCCATCTACCCTCTCTGGCAGCCCTCCTGATTTCAACCTTTCTTCAATGCCTAGCTCTCAATGAAGCTGCACCTGAACCCCTTCTCCCTTCTTCCTGACTGCTTCCCCCTTTCACTCCAACCTGTCTATCCCCTTCCCCTCTTTTCTGTCCCCTTCCCCGTTAACCCCATTGGCCCTAGATGATGGGAACATGGGCTATGGCTGTAATATTCTCATAATTTCCACCTCAATATGCTACTGTCTACTCACAGAACCTAAAGTTCACGCCCTACAGTGCAGGCTTTTTGCCCTTTTGTTAATTGTTGAGAACGTCTCAAGGTTTTGGTAGTGACAAGTTTTAAGTCACAATTTTCTCCTCTCCGTGAGTATACTCTGTTACTTTCAGCAACCAGTGCGCGGTTTGCCTGGTAGCTTATGGCACAGATTGTTTCCATCAGGGGTGCCTGGGTGATTGGGCGATTTACAGCTGAAATATTACGATTCGCAGTCTATATCACATATCTGTTCCATGCATTAAGTTCTCCTTCTAACCTATCATACATGAAGTAGATAACCCATTCCTTGTTCGCATTGTGAAAACGATTGACAATTATTATTTCTCTGTTTTATACCCTACTACACCCCTGCATTTGTGACACTTTGTCTCAATGTTACTCTTTATTCAACAATAAAGCATTTTTGAAATAAAAAAAAGAAATAAAGAGAACATACGTTAGTACACACAAAGCAAAAAAACTGTATTTCAGATAACATGTTATAAGATAGAAAAAGCATCTGCTGTGAGCATCCCCCGGTTTAGTTGTCTTACCATGAACGCAGGGTTGCTGGAGGCCCAAAGGAGGATGGCCCACCCCGGAGGGCACGGGAGCCCCCAACAAGGCACAAGTCACAGGGTAAAGATTGATCAATAGATGAAGAATGTTTAGAGTGGTTCTGACCAAGATAACATATATGTTTAAAAGTAACAAAAAATATGCAGCTTTGAATTATCATACCAGAGAGGCTTAGCTCAGTCAGAGGGGCTTCAAAAAATGCTGAAATGGACCCTATAAGATGTTTATGGGTCTATGAGATAAAAATATATAAATATAAATGAATTGGTTTCTAAATTTAACACTGCATGGAATTATGCATAATCCCATACAGGTCAATATATAGATATATATATATATACAGTATCTCATAAACGTGAGTACACCCCTCACATTTTTGTAAATATTTTATTATATCTTTTCATGTGACAACACTTAAGAAATTACACTTTGCTACAATGTAAATTAGTGAGTGTAGAGCTTGTATAACAGTGTAAATATGCTGTCCCCTCAAAATAACTCAGCACACAGCCATTAATGTCTAAACTGCTGGCAACAAAAGTGAGTACACCCCTAAGACCTAGACCTATGCCATTGACCATAGCCTAATGGCCCTCCTTATTCCAGGGACAGCGTGGACAACTGCCACACCGATAGGTGCCCATGGTGAAGAATTACTGTCTCTATGTGGCACATAATGACTAGAAGTGAGTTGTTCTCTTAAGGTGGTCGCTCGTCTAAAGATCAGCTCTGGGGTGGATCTTACATATTTAGAGATGGTATAATCCTCAGTGAGGAAATGCCAGTTTTTTGCAATTAATGTTCACAATTGTGGTTCATGAGTAGAGAACCTTGTAACCAAACCCACAGTTTGGGAGCCACATTTGGATGGAGTATTGTACAACAAGGACCCTCTTGTTTTTGTCCATGCCCTATTGTAAGAGTGTCTCAGGAGTATGTGAGAATACCCTCGTGCTAGTAACCTTTCACGCGGTAGATCTGCCTGTCTTTTTAAATCTACATCAGAAGTACAGTTCCTTTCGCAAACAGAGATACTGGGCATATGGGATACTCCGAATTAGTGAGCTCGTATGCGAGCTGCTGGCATGAAGTAGGGTATTGCTGACACTCGGCTTGAGATAGAGATCAGATTGTATATAACCCTCTGGGTCAATGGAAATGTTGAGGTCAAGAAAGCATATTTTTGACTCACTCACTGTGTAAGTAAATTTTAAGTTGTAACAATTGTAATTCAACTGATCGATAAACGCATGTAGGTCCCTCTCTGTGTCTGTCCAGATGACCGACAGTCATAAATATACCTAAACCAGCACAGGATGCAGGGGAGCCAGGGCACATATATATATCGCTGGAGAAAACCTCTCTCTCCCATCCCCTAGATAGGGATTGGTGTAGGATGGAGTGCAACATGTGCCCATGACTACTCCCTGAACCTGCAAAAACAGTTGGTCCATGAAAACGAAGTAGTTTTTGGTCAAAATAAAAGTAAGCAAATCCAAGACGAAATGGTTGAGTGGCCAGGAATGTCTATCTTCCTCCATGAGGAAGGACTCAGCCATTCGCACGCCCTGTTCGTGTGGAATACTCAAATACAAAGATTCTATATAACTGACAATAAGCAGGGAGCCCGGAGGGACATGAGTACCCTCCACATGTCTGAGTAAATCAGGTGTATCCTTGATGAAGGATGGCAGACTAGTTACGTGTGGAAGAACAAATGAATCAACATATCTACTTGTACATTCAGATAGAGATCCAATGCCAGAAATGATACTGTAGGTCTTCCTGATGGACAATTTACGTTTTTATGGACCTTAGGTAGAGTGTAGAATGTGGGCGTCCGTGGGTAGGGATTAACCAGATACTCCAAGGTGTCTTTGTCTATTAGTACTTTCATGGGTACATAGTTCTCAAAACTCACTCTCAAATAGACATGTGCAGGATGAAAAAATTTGTTTAGTTTAGTTTAGTTTCGGTTCACTATTTAACTAAATTCGTTTAGTTAAATTAGTGGCATTCATTACATTCGTTTTCGGGATTCGTTTAGTTTTGTATTCGAATTCGAAAAAATTCGACCGCATTCGAAAAAAACTATCAAATTCGAAAAAAAATTCTACCGAATTCGAAAAAAACTATCAAATTCGAAAAAATTCTACCGCATTCGAAAAAAAACTATCAAATTCGAAAAAATTCTACCGCATTCGAAAAAAACGATCAAATTCAAAAAAATTCTACCGCATTCGAAAAAAATTTGACCAAGTTTGAAAAAGTAAACTATGGGAGGGCGGGAGGCGGAGCCTAGCAGAGCAGACATGCATTGTTAGAGCTCCACACCGCTGAGGAGAGAAGAGAAGGACAAAGCGGTGCCTGCAGGCTCAAAAGGTATCCATTTGAACCTTTTTGACCCAGGGAACAAACTGTGAAAGTTTGGGCAGGAAATATGGTACTGGGAGGAAACCGTGGCAGAAATATAAATCACCTCACAAAGAGCTCACAGGCACTCACTGCAGCTGAAGCAGCTCCAGTCACCTCACAAGATACAGCATCAGGGCGCTCTCACAGACAGAAAATGTCACAGCAAGACTCTCCATTTGAGTCAGATACAGAACAAATCCTCTCACAAACTTCTCCACAAGCCTCCTCAGTATCCCCAGTAATATTATTACAATTTGAAAAGATGCTTCATAAGGCTTTAAAACAAACCTCAGACCAAATAACAAAAAGCCTAACCAAAGAAATAAGAGAGCTGGGAAACCGCACCGTAGCCTTAGAAATAAAAATGGATGAAATTGAAATTACAACCCAAGAAAATATAACAGAATTGGAACAATTAAAAAAAGAGAATTTAATACTTCAAACTAAGCTCGAAGATTACGAAAATAGAGCCAGACGTTCAAACTTACGCATAAGGGGAATACCTGAAACTGTGACAGACCTGCAATCTACTATTACTGCTCTATTACAAGAACTAAAGCCAGATATCCCTATTGAACGTTTAGAACTGGACGGAGTACACAGAGCCCTCACAGCCAAAAAGAAAGATGGACCCCCACGTGATATAATCACAAAATGTCATTATTACAGAACGAAAGAACAAATACTAATTGCTGCAAGAGAAAAAAAGGAACTTAATTTTCAAGGACACAATTATCACATTTTTGCTGACCTATCCCAACTTACTATTACTAACAGACGATCCATGAAACCCCAACTAATGGAACTGCAACGCCACAACATTATGTATCAATGGGGCTTCCCCTTTTCAGTCAGATTTAACTACCAAGGTACAATTTACAGAAGCAGATCAGCAGATGAACTACAACAAACCCTTTTAAAATTAAATCTGACAGAACCCACAAGCAGCAACACTCCCACACGCAGAAGAATGGCGTCATCTTCACCTTCAGGCAGCACCCAGAAAATTTCAGAACAAAATGGGAATCATCATTCTCACAAAAGAGGCCGTTATGCCACATCATCCATGGACCAAGAAGATTCAATGGACTGACATCCTAATTTCTGATATCTCTTCATTTATTATACTAAGAGATGGTTCTCTATAAAAAAACCTATATTTATAACTGAATGTAACTGCATTCTGATAGTCACACACTGTGTGGGATCATGTTACATTCCAGTTATATTTCTTATTACTTCTGATTCATATAGCCTTAGAATATATAAGTGAAATAAGGAAATTCTTGTTCAGTTATATATTATCAGGTAATAACAATAGATTTATTACTTTTTAGGACAAATATGTTCAATAATCCAGAAGTAATGGAAGCTTTTTCTTTCTTTTCTTAAAACAAATATATTATTACCTAACTAGTTCCTAGAATTATGTTTTTGTTTATTCTAATCTGAAGCAATACAACCTCAATTTTATGAGTTAACATATCTAAACAGTTACATATGAATAAAATATGTAATTGTTTACTCTAAGAGGGTTAAAATCCCAAAATAATTCAAACTATCTTCATCAATACTAAAGTTATTAACAGTACCTTTCTAACTGAATTATTTAGCCTAGGGCAAGACTAACCATATACAACCACCCTGGAATAAATAATTTCAACAAAAACTATATTCTGCACTCCAATTAATGAAACATCATTTTGATGTCTTTTGACATAGCACTTCTCTCCTGTAAGCGGAAGATCCGTGTACCCCCATTAGCCCTCCTCATTCTCCCAACCATATTATGTGGGAGTGTGACGAAGGCACTTATTCCCCTGAGAGAGATATTTATTCTCTTTCACGGGTAAATTGTGATTACTTGCAAAAAATAATTTATACAATGTATCATCTAATCTCATATGTTTTTTGTTTACTCTTTACTCCAGAATTCACTGGTTTCTTTTCTATCTATTCATCTCTTCAGTCCACACAGGTTGATCTGCGCAGTCAGCTCTGCATAACAAAAAGTAAGTCAAAACTATTTGATCTATTGCCATGGCACCACTGAATATACTTTCCCTGAATGTTCAGGGAATAAATGTCCCTCAAAAAAGGACCAAAGCCTTCCGTACTTTCCATAACAAGAAGGCTCACATAGTATGCCTCCAAGAAACACACTTCACCAAAGATTCTACTCCAAAATATATTTCTCCTTTTTATCAACAAATTTACACGGCTTCTGCCTGTACCAAGCAAAGGGGAACTCTAATTGCATTTCACCGATCCACACCATTCACCTTATCATCAGAAATTAAAGACCCAGAAGGTAGATACCTGATACTCATGGGTTATATAATGGATACAGCAATCACGGTGATTTCCTACTACGCTCCTAACAAACAACCTACACCATTCCTTTCACATATATTACAAGTGATTAATACACACAAAATAGGAACAGTGATAATGTGTGGGGATTCGAACCAGGGCCCCCTCCCATTTCTAGATAAATCACCTTTTACACCATCCAAAATAACCTCTAGATTACCTTTTTCTCAACTTCTTTCCAAATACAATCTGGTAGATTCATGGAGAGAAAGTAACCCAATGAAAAAGAAATTCACTTATTTCTCGCACCCTCATCAAACCTTCACCAGAATAGATCATATTTTTCTAACAATAGGAATGATACCAGAAACTATTGCATCAGATATAATTCCGATTCCGTGGTCTGACCATAATGCAGTATACACTACTATAGCCTCAGCCATACCAAAAGCGCATGACCCAACGTGGTACTTACCGGACATAATGCTCAAACACCCACTACATCAGATGGCCATTGAACAAGCTTTAAAGGAATACTTACAATTAATAATACAACAGACATCTCCCCAATAACACTGTGGGAAGCTCATAAGCCTGTCTTGCGTGGTACAATACAAAGACAAATGGCACTATTTAAACGGGAACGCAAAAATCTAGCAAAAAAACTAGAACTCAATTTTAATGCAGCCTACATATCATTTCAAGATAATCCATCTCAGAGTACAAAATCTCATCTGGAAAAATCTAGATTGGAATACGATCTATTTCTCACTGAGTCAGTTGATAAATCCCTCAAACGCTCCAAACACAATTTCTACATGAATACAAACAAACCAGGTACATATTTGGCTCGGGCATTAAATTCAACTAACAAATCTTTCAAACCAATACGTTTGAAATTATCAAAAAATGTTTACACTTGTAATCCAGTTAAAATAGTCCATAAATTTCACTCACATCTCGCAACTTTATACAAGACAAACAATGAATTTAATCCTACAGAAGCTGAATCCTTCTTCTCAAAAATAACCTTACCTAAGTTATCTCAGAATCAAAAAAGCAGTTTGGATGAGCCTATAACTATAGATGAAGTTGCTAACGCCATAAAAGACCTAAAACTTAACAAAAGACCAGGCCCAGACGGCTACTCGGCTTTATACTATAAAACATTCTCAGAAATACTCTCTCCCATTCTCACTGAAACTTTTAACAAACTTCTAGATGGACATTCTTTTCGGCAAGAAACACTAATGGCAATTGTTTGTATGATCCCAAAACCCCTTTCTGATGATACTTCCTGTGTGAATTATCGGCCTATCTCTCTGTTAAACCTCGATATTAAATTATTAGCAAAAATAATAGCAAAACGCCTCAATAGCATTATAGGAAAATTAATACATAGAGATCAAGTAGGCTTCATGCCAAATAGACAGACAGGCGATAATATACGCAGGGCAGTGTTATTGGCACATATTGCTAAAAAACGGAAAATCCCTTTATGTTTTCTATCTCTCGATATTAAGAGGGCATTTGACACAGTATCCTGGCAATATATGCAATATTCATTGAAAAAATGGGGTTTTGGATCCCACTTTTTAACATGGATCAAAGCATTATATAATAAACCCAAAGCCTATATAAAATATGCTGGATACAAATCTGAAGCCTTTAATATCGAAAGAGGTACCCGACAGGGTTGCCCATTATCTCCCTTATTATTTGCCCTTATACTCGAACCCATGGCCCAATACATCAGAACAAAATAAACTATAACTGGCATTGAAGTAGGAGGTATTACACACAAATTATGTATATTTGCAGACGATATATTACTTTTTCTATCATCACCACAAGTCTCTGGTCCTAACTTAATACCAGCTCTTGATGGATTTGCAGCCCTATCCGGCCTTATGATTAATCCTAAGAAATGCCTAGTGCTTAATATTTCACTCACAAACATGGAATTGATCCTGGCTAGGGCTGCACTCCCATTCACAAGGGCAGAAAAATCAATCCCATATCTTGGAATTCATTTAACAGCATCTCATTCTGACTTATTCTCAACCAATTATCCTCCTGTATTAAGACAGATCACAAATCTAATAAAACAATGGTCGCAACTTCCTTTATCCTGGATAGGGAAGATTAATGCAATAAAAAATGACTATTCTACCCAAATTGCTTTATCTATTCAGAGTCCTCCCTATTCCAATTCCTTCCTATTTTTTGAGAATAGTACAAAAAAGAGCAACTTCGTTTATATGGGGCTCTTCTAAACCACGTATACCTATACACACACTACATCTTCCCAAAAATAAAGGAGGCCTGGGATACCCTAATTTTACTAACTACTACAGAGCAGCACATTTGGCCAGTCTGTCCAAATACCATGCAAAACAGGAAATCCCATTATGGGTATTTATAGAGGTTTCAGAAAATGACCCTCTATTAATATCAAATTTATTATGGCTTGATCCTAAAGACCGCTTTAAAATTCATAATCCCATAACTAAACACTTCTTATCTCTCTGGGATAAACTAAAAACCAAATATCAGTTACAATCTCCACACAATCCTCTCCTTTCTTTTATCAGAAATCCGGCCTTTTATCCGGCATGGATCTACCCAAATTCTTTTAAAGCTTGGACAACATCAGGCATTCAGACACTAAATGACTTCATAACATCTAAATCATTCCTTTCATTCCCATCGCTTAGAGAAAAATATGATCTACCAAACTCTGAGATATTTCATCACTTTATAATCAATTATATGGAGCAGCAAATCTTAATAGACCCTCTTGCGTTCAGAGGTGGGAGGAGGACCTGGGACGAACTTTAGAAGACACGGACTGGTCTAATATATGGCTCACATCTAAGTCATCTTCACCCAACATCTTGGCACTGGAGACAAATTATAAAGTCCTAACTCGCTGGTATCTTGTACCCGCTAGAGTGGCAAAATATTCACCTAATACCTCAACTCTTTGTTTTCGAGGATGCCCAGAAATAGACACATATTTACACATATGGTGGACGTGCCCAGTAATCCAAACCTTCTGGAAGGAAGTCTTCGTGATTGCATCTAAAATATTTTAAAAAATAATACAACCAGATCCATATTTAACTTTACTTAATCTAAAACCAGAATGGTTAACACTCTCTCAATTCAAACTTATGATCCAACTAATAACAAACAGTGGCCAAGGCATGGAAATCTCCTACATTGGTACTAGCAGAAACAATTCACAGAATGAATAATACAATGTCCCATGCTAAGATGGTAGCCATCGATCAAAATCAAATTCCAAAATTTGAAAAACTTTGGCATCCTTGGATAAAACAACAGTTCCTGTCAAATTTCAATGACTCTGTCCTGTTGCCATGGTAACAGATTAAATGACTTACAGAGACACCCATTCTAAGGCTTCAAAGAGAACTAAAAAGAATAATAAACTGACGAGCGGGACAACCTTGTGGACCATACCTCTACCTTTCAACCCTTTTTCTTCTTTCTCTTTCCTTTTCTCCACCTTACGATTAAAGCTCATTATCAGAATTTATTTGACCTATATACACTCTACTTGTAAACAATATGTATAGTAGATATAAATCATTTAAATACCTACAAAAGTAACTAAGGAAATGATATATATCTTTAATTTAGGTTTACGTGAACCCAATGTTTAATATTTGAAATTTCATGATATTTACCTATATAAACCCTACTGTAAAACAATGAGCTTACTTTATAGATCCTTGTAAACTTACTTTATGTCTCTTTATGTATCTTTATAACATTGTATACTCAATAAGCTTCTTTTGACAAGGAAAAAGTAAACTATATATAACCATTTTCCGAAATTCGAATTTCATATAGAATGAAATCAAATTCCAATAGAAAAGATTCAAATAGAATAGAAAATAAGAATAGCATGCAAAAACAATAGAACAGAATAGAAAAAAAATATAATATATTTTATTCTAATCTTTTCTATTCAAATTCGAATTCATTATGTACCAAATTCCAATTCCGGAAGATGTTTTATATATATTGTTCTATTGTTTTTTCTATTCTAGTCTTTTCTATTAGAATTCGATTTCATTCTATTTCTATATAACCATTTTCTGAAATTCGAATTTGGTATAGAATGAATTTGCATTTAAATAGAAAAGATTAGAAAAAAATTGAAAATAATAGAAAAGAATAGCATAGAAAAACCATAGACCAGCATAGAAAAAAATTATATATATATATATATATATATATATATAACCATCTTCCGAAATTCGAATTTCGTATATAATGAATTCGAATTCGAATAGAAAAGATTAGAATAGAGTAGAAAAGAATAGACTAGAAAAACAATAGAACAGAATAGAATAAAACATAATATATATATATATATATATATATATATATATATATATATATATATATATATATATATATATTATATTTTATTCTATTCTATTCTATTGTTTTTCTAGTCTATTTTCTATTATTTTCTATTCTAATCTTTTCTATTCAAATTCAAATTCATTCTCGAATTTCGTCTAGAATGAATTCAAATTCGAATAGAAAAGTTTAGAATAGAAAAGAATAGCATAGAAAAACAATGGAACAGAATAGAAAAAAAATATTATATACATATATATAGATATATATATATATCTATACATATATATCTATATATATAGATATCTATCTATATATATAGATATATATATATCATCTTCCGAAATTCGAATTTCATATAGACTGAAATCAAGTTTGAATAGAAAAGATTAGAATAGAATAGAAAGTAATAGAAACGAATAGCATAGAAAACAATAGAACAGAATAAAAAAATATAAAATATATATATATAGATTGAAGTGTAGAGGAGAATCACACACAGCTTTCAATCTAGTGTCAGCAAACAGGTCCTCCCACCGACCTTGTATATATAATAATAAAGTTCAGATGTGTTCTGACTGATCTAAGGAAGGGTGCGAACAAATCAGCCTGAAACATAATCTTTGTCTGAACAAATGATTGTAATGATTCTGTTTGGAATGACTCTGCTTGCTTTGTAATCTTTTTCTAAAGATTTGATGGAATAAAGCAACACATTTTCAAGTGCAGCAACCTTTGGAACATTATATATATTTATATATATATATATATATATATATATATTTATATATATATATATATATATATATATATATATATATATATATATATATATATATATATATATAATTCTATTGTTTTTCTAGTCTATTCTTTTCTATTCTCTACTTCTATTCTAATTCGGTTTTCGAAATTAGAATTTCTGAAAATGGTTATATATATATATATATATATATATATATATATATATATATATATATATATATATATATATATATATATATATATTTTAAAAAAAAACATTTTCTGAAATTCAAATTTCGTATAGAATGATTTTGAATTTGAATAGAAAATAATAGAATAGAAAATAATAAAAAAGAATAGAATAGAAAAACAATAGAACAGAATAGAATAAAATTCAATATATGTTTTTCTAGTTTATTCTTTTCTATTATCTTATTTTCTATTCTAATCTTTTCTATTCAAATTCAAATTCATTCTATACGAAATTCGATTTTTAGAAGCCATGTTCCGAAATTCGAATTTCGTATAGAATTAATTTGAATTTGAATAGAAAAGACTATTAAAGAATAGAAAATAATAGAAAAGAAAAGCATAGAAAAACAATAAAACAGAATAAAAAAATATTATATATATGTATTCTATTGCTTTATGATTTTATATTCTATTTTATTGTATTTTTTAGAAAATCGATTTCTATTGTTTTCAAATTCGATTCAAATTTAGTTTTCGAATTCGATTATGTTTTCGAATTCGATTCGAATATGTTTTCGACTTCGATTCGAATATGTTTTTGAATTCAATTCGAATTTGTTTTCGAATTCGATTCGAATTCGTTCGCTTTTTCTCGGATTCGTTTAAATTCATCACTTTTGTAATTCGGAAATTCGGATGCATCCGAATAATGAAAAATTTTTCCGAATTTCGATTCGGAACGAAACGGAATGCACATGTCTACTCTCAAATGAAGAGACCATTTGTGAATCAATAGGGCGGTACCATTCCCTATTGTCTAATATGATATAACACGTACGTTGGTATTCTAGGTGGGACATCAAAACGATGTTACCACCTTTATCTGATGGTTTAATGACTATTTGTGGTTGTGTTTTGAGCTGTTGCAGTGCGAGCTGTTGTGAGTCAGAAAGATTAGAAGAAGATAGCCATTGCACATTCTTGAGAGCCCTAATGGATTTCTGAAGAAACATCCAGACATTTGGACATAAGGATAATTCTGGAAAAATTATGTGATTTAGGCTTAAATCTTTTCACTGTGCGCATACTAAATTCAGAAGTGTCATCTGTTGCATCAAGTGGGGGATCAAGATCTATCATACCCTCATCGTATAGAATCATTAGGTCTCTCAGGGCTCGGAAATCTTTCATAGTAAAACCCTTAACTTGTTGTGAGACCTCTCTTTCAGTTTCTTTGACTTTACGTCCCGAATCCAAAATATATTCATACGTTGGATTGCGGGCAAATAAATATAAATCTTTAATTGTTTCCATTACGTCGATCTCATGGGAGTGATAACACTCTAAACCCATTCGAAGGACAGATATCTGTGTATCAGTCAAGTGAAAATTTGTGAGGTTAATTATGTTGAGCTCTGAGGATTTGGTGTTTGTAGAGCTCTCACTACAAAGATGTTTAGCTTGCTCTGAACCTTGGCTTTTGACAAAGCCAGAGCCAAAATCAATGTCAGTGGGGAGTTTGGTATTGGCTGGCAACTGTGCCCTTGTTTAACCACTTTAACCAGCCCCGGAAGATTTTATCCCCTTCCTGACCAGAGCACTTTTTGCGATTCAGCACTGCATCGCTTTAACTGACAATTGCGCGGTCATGCGGTGTTGTACCCAAACAAAATTGATGTGCTTTTTTTCCCCCACAAATAGAGCTTTCTTTTGGTGGTATTTGATCACCTCTGCGGTTTTAATTTTTTGTTCTATAAACAAAAAAAGCGACAATTTTGAAAAAAAATGCATTATCTTTTACTTTTTGCTATAATAAATATCCCCCAAAAATATATAAAAAAACCCTGTTTTTTCCTCAGTTTAGGCCGATATGTATTCTTCTACATATTTTTGGTACAAAAAAAAAATCGCCTATGGAGATTTTTGAGGGTAAAAGTTTGACGCCATTCCACGAGTGGGCGCAATTTTGAAGCGTGGCATGTTGGGTATCAATTTACTTGGTGTAACATTATATTTCACAATATAAAAAAAATTGGGCTAACTTTACTGTTGTCTTATTTTTTTATTCAAAAAAGTGAATTTTTTCCACAAAAAAGTGCGCTTTTAAGACTGCTGCGCAAATACGGTGCAAAAAAAAGTATTGCAATAACCGCCATTTTATTCTGTAGGGTGTTAGAAGAAAAACCATATATAATGTTTTGGGGTACTAAGTAATTTTCTAGCAAAAAAACCTGTTTTAAACATGTAAACACCTAAAATCCAAAACGAGGCTGTTCCTTAAGTGGTTGATAAACTTTGTAATACGAGTGTGAAATTGCTCTTTACAATACCTTGATCCGCCATTTGAGGCGACACATTAGAACATGCTCTTTTTTCATTATCTGTAGGTGAATACCCACCACCTTGATTACTTTATTTTTTTTTCTGATGTGCTTGTGATGCTTGAGAATTGGACAATCGTGAGTGTACCTGTGAGGAAATAGAAGCAGTGGTAGAAGAATCAGATTCTCTAGTGTCATCTGTTTGAGCGTGCATATAAGAAGAATTTCTTTTTACAAAGTTTCTATTATTGTTTTTACCCCCTGTCCATCTGTACGCATACCCCTCGGAAAAGTCCATTTTATCCAGATCAAATTTTTTCAGTTTTTTTTGTAACAATTTCTTTATTCATGTTTTTGAGGTGATCCCTAATCTCCTTCCATTTCAGAGGGAAGATAGTTAGCTCCAGAACATGTTTGTATTGTGTATTGAGAGTATCTATCTCAAGATCTAGGGCTTCCATGTCTTTGGCATATTGATTAACTAGAAGGATCATGAGTTCCTTACTGCATTTAGTAAGAGTGCCTTCCCACATCTTTTTAAAGTCTTCTGAAGGACTTTTAATTGTGGAGAAAGTGTGAAAACGCAAACCTAATGGGTTAATGTCCTCTTTGATATAACGTAAGAAATATTCATTGTGCCATTATAAATGCGATTTCAGCTTAAGCAATATTTTAATTTCACCCAAATATATTGCCAAGTCGCCATTGCTTTGTTTATTCTTGGTGCAACCAGTTTCAATTTGAGACATGAAACCTGCCAAGTAAAGTGTGACAACATGAACATAGATACCATCTGTGTATTGATTGCTCTACATGTTTCATGGATCACATTAACCGCTTCTTCAGGAGCTTTACTGTACAAATACACGTAGATTAAAAGATTATTATCACATAACTATGAAATAAAGAGAACATACATTCGTACACACAAAGCAAAAAACAGTATTTCAGATAACATGTTATAAGATAGAAAAAGCAACTGCTGTGAGCACCCCCGGTTTAGTTGTCTTACCATAAATGCCGGGTTGCTGGAGGTCCAAAAGAGGATGGCCCACCCTGGAGGGCACGGGAGCCCCCAACAAGGCACAGGACCCAGGGTAAAGATCTATCAATAGATGAAGAATATTTAGAATGGTTCTGACCAAGATGGAAGATCATGTTGGAAGAGGGCATGCCCCTAACTTGGACAACAGTAACGAGGGGGCCCCCTAGTGGGTTAAAATGAATAGACGCTCTAAATGGAGCGTTATTAATGACCCAGAGAGGGGCATAAGCAACACAGCAGAGGCTCATCACAATGGTAACAATGAAAATAAAAAGGAACATAGCTGCCCGACTCATTGCCCTGAAGCGTGGTGTCTGCATGGCGGCCCAGTATTTGATTCTCCCCGGTGGGTATGCGGCCCTGGAGGGGGGCTCGAGTATGTGCATCATACTGCCTGGGTCCTGGTGTCTTTATGGCCATACACTCACGTTGTGGTGTGCAGGGTGACATTTTTTGGACACCACGCATGCGCTGCTTTTGTCGCATGCGCACTCCAGGTCTGGTAATGTCAGACACCCCTGGCATCATAGGCATCGCTGGATAGGAGCTCATTTGTGCATAGGCACATAAATAGAGAGGATGATTTGTTCATCCTCTCTGCTATCACTGGGGCTATACTGGTGTCCTAAGTGTTTAGGTATGCTTAACAGGGCTTTTTTTCTCAGAGAATAGGTGCAGGAACTCAATCATGCCTGCCACACACACATACCAGCCAAATGGCATCAAATAGTAGCTCTTCCCTTTGCATACATACAACCCCTCCCTCCACTGCCCTCATCTTCTCCCCCCTCCTTAAAAGCTCCACCATCTGTCATATTTCTTACCTTTGTTGCAATATTAAGCTGAAGCACCTATCCGGATGTAGTACCTCCCAGCATACTATACTATACTATACTACAGTCACTTGCAAGGGAGATCATGCAGTAGGAGCATCAACAACTGGTCACCAGGGAAAAAATGGAGACCACAGAGGGTGCAGCCTACCACGCACCCTCTCCTGACCATGACTGCACTGAACCCTGGGCACCTGTTCTGTATCTCCCTTGTCCCTGTCCGGCACTCAGTGGTATCTGCGCAGGGGATCTGACCTGTGGGAGCTACTGGGAGATAAGCTATCACTTGTAAACGCAGAAGCTGGACTTCAGTGTTACCAAGTGATAGTGGTGAGCAGGGAGCAGAAGACCTGAGCCAGATGTGGTGGAACTGAGTTCCCCCTAGTTCCTGCTGAAAAAAAGCCCTGGCTTAATATATATATATATGTATGTATGTATGTATGTGCATATATGTATATATCTATATATCAGTGATGCCAACCCCCCAAAATGAAGAACACCAAAATTTACAAACAACACCATTTTTTTACTGACCAAAAAATCATGAAATGTACAGAACCATCCACATTCTTTACTGCCACTGCAAAAAAGTACCTAACATTACTGTTTTTAGTGCTAAACAGTGCAAATATCAATATTTGAACTATAAACACATAGCTAGTGCTATTAGCAATGTGTTTAAGTAAAAAAAAAAGTTTAAAAAACATATTTCTCAATTTACATGAAGGTCAGGATACTATAACCCAGCCAGCACAGAGTTCTCCCTTACATCAGAGTCTGCAGAATGGTGACCAGAGACCACCTTCTGCAGAGTGAATACACTAAGGTAAGGGGGGGATTACTAATATAGGGGGGAAACTTTATATCAGTGCCCCCTTACATTATTGTATTCACTCCCCCTTACATCAGTGACCCCCCTCAGACTGGCCTGGCGGTGCTGTCACTGACCTCCTCTCAGGTGTACCGTGCAGGGCTCAGTCAGACGGCTCCAGCTTGGCGGCTCTGATTTTATTCTATAGTCTCATCTCCACAGTCCACACATGCCTGTCTCTTCCCGTAACCCTTATCCCGGCAGTGCTCCCACTCTTGACTCCTTTCTAGGATCCCCTCAGAGACTGCAGATATGATAAAAGACAAGAGGTGGACAGAGCCTGCGGACATGATACAGGAGTTGACAGAGGCTGCGGCAAGATACAGGAGGTGGACAGAAGTTGCGGACATGATACAGGAAGTGGACAGAGGCTGCGGACATGATACAGGAGGTGGACAGAGGCTGCGGACATGATACAGGAGGTGGACAGAGGCTGTGGACATACTACAGGAGGTGGACAGAGGCTGCAGACATACTACAGGAGGTGGACAGAGGCTGCGCACATGATAGTATCCTCCTCACCCCCACAGTAGCCGCCTCCTCTGCCCACCATCCTATTACTTCTGGTGAAAGGGGCACAGGAGGAGGACACAGCACACTGATGATGTGGACTGGAGAAGTTATATATAGGTGGACAGTCACAGAGCACATTAGTTTCTGTCCCCTGCATGGCATGGCTCCCAGTAATGTCCTCCTATCTCTATCCCCGCAGTTTCACTCTCTTCCCTCCTCCTCACCGTCAGGCGTCGCCCCTGCTCGGCTCCTCCGCCTATGACAAGTGCATTCACTGCACTGCAGGACAGGAGTCGCCGCAGCCAAGGTATCTCTCAATCTATTAAAAAATGGCGCCGGGTGACGCAATTATGTTGCTACGCATGCACCGCCTGGGCGAGCGCTTACAAGCTTTCCCGAGCCAGACCGGCTTCAGAACGGCAAATGCGCAGTTGAATGGTTGGCTCGTGGCACCGGTACCCGTAACTGACTTTAACAGGCAGCCCGAAAAAGGGGATACATTTACGGGCTGCCCTTAAATCTATGGGAGGTTGGCAACACTGCTATATATTGACCTGTATGGGCTTATGCATAATTCCATGCAGTGTTAAATATAGAATCCTATTCATTTGCATTTATATATTTTATCTCATAGACCCAAAAACATCTTATAGAGACCATTTCAGCATTTTTTGAAGCCCCTCTGACTGAGCTAACCCCCCCCGGTATGATAATCCACGTCTGCATTTTTTTGTTACTTTTCACCATATATGTTATCTTGGTCAGAATCACTCTAAACATTCTTCATCTATTTCTAGATCTTTACCCTGTTTCCTGTGCCTTGTTGGGGGCTCCCGTGCCCTCAGGGGTGGGCCATCTTCCTTTGGGCCTCCAGCAACCCTGCGTTCATGGTAAGACAGCTAAACTGGGGGGTGCTCACAGCAGATGCTTTTTCTATCTTATAACATGTTATCTGAAATACTGTTTTTTGCTTTGTGTGTACTAACGTATGTTCTCTTTATTTCATAGTTATGTGATAATCATCTTTTAATCTACATGTATAGTAAAGCTCCTGAAGAAGCAGTTAATGTGCTCCACGAAACATGTAGAGCAATCAATACACAGATGCGACTACAAAACCAAGAGTTCTATTTGATTATCATTGATGGTTTTAATATTAATTGTCAAATGTGTATATATATATTTTTTTTTGTAATAAACCTTTTCAAGTATTTTATTTACAACTGTCTGCTTCAGTTGGTATATGGTACCAAAGAGAAAGCAAGTGAACAAATATCTGCGCTAACTAAAAAAGAGCAATAAAAGCAGCCAACATAGTTTGTAGATTTCATCAAACACAAATATATAAAGTCAAAATGCAGCGCTTAAGTGAAACAAATATACAAATAAATGTGATAGTCCATAAAAATCAATAAGAAGTAAAGATGACGTGAAGCCTCCACCAAACTTCAGTGTGCAAAGGAAAAGCACACCACACCCACGTGCTATCAATCTGCTTACCAGAAAGATATGAAAAACAGGCGATGTGATCATAAGATGCAAAAGGTTAACAGTAGATCCGAATGGCACACTCCATCATGGGCAGGCAGATCATGGAAATAGTCAGGTCATCACATATCAGAAGAACTTCAGGACTCCCAGAAGCTGTCGCTTGACACTTCTGCTCCGACTGAATCATCATAGTTTCCAGACATGATGTCCGAAGAGGCAATGCAGAGGTGAGCGAGACCAAAATCGTCCTATGTCTTGTCTACTAGACAGTCAATGCCTCGTGCACTCCTCGGCTCCGCCGCTCCCCTCTTCTTCCCTGTCAGGCGGGAGCTTCCTGCGTTCATGGTAAGACAGCTAAACTGGGGGGGTGCTCACAGCAGATGCTTTTTCTATCTTATAACATGTTATCTGAAATACCTTTTTTTGCTTTGTGTGTACATATGTTCTCTTTATTTATTTATTTAGTTATGTGATAATCATCTACATGTACAGTAAAGCTCCTGAAGAAGCAGTTAATGTGCTCCACGAAACATGTAGAGCAATCAATACACAGATGTGACTACAAAACCAAGAGTTCTATTTGATTATTTGATTATCACTGATGGTTTTAATATTAATTGTCAAATGTGTGTATATATATATATATATATATATATATATATATATATATATATTTTTTTTTTTTTTTTGTAATAAACCTTTTCAAGTATTTTATTTACAACTGTCTGCTTCAGTTGGTGTATGGTACCATCAAAGTCCAATATAGCCTCCCCCTTGCAATTTTCCCTTTATGTAGACTATGGCGATTTATGGGTTTTTTTTGCCCATATGTAAAGTCGTTTTCCCTCCTCTTTTGTATCATAAAATTAAATTTATACCACTATAAACCACTATAAACTATGTGCTTTATGAACATGTTGTAATTCTCCATATTTTTATACCTATAGTTGTTCATCCATTCCATTTATTATCTCCTGAAGAAGTGGATAAATTCCAGGAAATGCATCAAGCTTTAAATAACAATATCTGACTATGCCAGTTTATACATATGTAATGTCCAATTAGGAGTATGTAATGCACTATGGAGACAAGGGTTAAAAAAAATGACCTATTCTAACAAGATTTTATCTTACATGCAGGGGCGGACTGATAACTCATGGGGCCCCCGGGCAACAGGAGATTATGGGGCCCCCAGGCAATCAGAGATTATGGGGCCACACAGTATACACATATACAGTATACAATCACACAGTATACACATACATGTACACACAGTATACACAGACAGATGTAAAAAAACACAGATTTATACATACTGTCCCTGGATTTACTGAGGCTGGCAACCCTGATGGGGCCCCCTAGTGGCCCAGGGCCCTCGGGCAGTGCCCCAGTCACTCAATGGTCAGTCCGCCCCTGCTTACATGTAATCTGAAACTGTTTTTAGGATATTCTTGTTGTATAAAGTTTATTTCATTTTAATTAATTTTGTTGTGCCTTGAATGTCCCACCATGTCAAATGGGTTTTTGAATCTTACAATTATAATAGGGTTGTGTCACGTATAGGCCAAATTGACCCATTATGTCAAATAAGGACATTGATGTAAAATGTCCTCATTAAAGCAATAATATTACATGAATAGCTGTGTTTACAGACACAACCATTCACATATGGGAGAAACTTTTCTGCTGGACCCAGATGGCGATTGACAAATGAGACAGTGACTGTATCAATGTGTGACATCTCATGAGTGGCATCAATATGTAATTGAGCTCCCTGTCATTTTGTTAAGCAATAGAAATTGATTTCTTTTAAAGTTTCCGGCTTAATATGAGTTGCCTAAAACTGTGAATATTTTTGTAATGTCCAGTGCCAGTTAAAGGACCATTACCCCAAATATTTGAGGAATATAAAATTTCCAATTAAGTGTTGGTAAAACCTGGCACAACAGACAGCTGTTTTTGTATAAAATATATCTCCCATGGTTGTGAATAGGTAGCCAGTGACTGCTCGGTTTGGTAGCAGTAATAACAGGCCTAAATGTGGAGACATGTTCTTAAAATAATTGAAGCTATATTTGCTATTATAGATGTGTAACAAGCATACCCTGGTTAATCAGTGGCATTCATAAGTTTGTAAAAGTCCTTTAGGATTCATACCTGATATATTTTATTAAAAATGAGCCGGTCCATACTTCCTAAAAACAGGTTTATGTGCTTTATGAACCAGTGTGCTTAAGTTCCATTCAGGGGCTGTTCAACATAAATTCTAGAAATTGTAAACTTCAATCTGAGCCCTATTGAACAAACTGGGATGTTAATCTTGAAAAATAATTCTGGACATTTTCAAGGCTAATAGGAAGAAATTGTCAAAGGGCATTTCTGTGAGGGACGTGTACTAATGCAAAAAAAACTATTTTAAGCAATATCAATCAATGGGGAGAGGGCACTCTGTTTTATGTGATTTTGAAGGTGACATGAGAAAAACACCAGTCTTTTAAATTACGTGCTTTTAAGATGCCTTTAAGCTGCACATGGTGTGTCAGAACTGCACAATTTTCATCAACATTGTCAGTGACACCATATTCTGACATAGTTTTTTACTTTTACATTGTTCTTAGGCTTACACAAAAGCAGCAGCACCCCAATCTTATTCATTTCAACTTGAAAAAAGTCCATTTAGGTAGTTTTTGCTGCAGGAATGGCGTCAATAGGAGACCCAACAGATCTATAAGCTATTGGAAGGTCTATACTTCCAAACCAGAGCTAAGGTCCTCAAGTTTGTACCAATTGTCAAACATTGGCAAGAAGTTTTCATTGCATAGCTTGTGATTTTCCCTTTGTGTAGTACCACTACTAAGTTTAACAAAATGTCAACAGAGAGTATACAAAAACAATTTAAACCTAAAAATATACATTCCAAAGGCAAGGCTGTTATGCTGAAATAAAAAATTCTGTGCCATATGTCTGAGACAATACATAAATAAATTGAGCACAGTGGCTGGAGAGTATAAAAGCAGCCAGAGGAAAAGATTGGGCAGGAAGTGAAAATTACAGCTCGTTATTGTATGTATAGACCTGTTTTGTGTTACATAAGCAGTTTTTCTAGGCTGCAGTGTAGGAGGGAGATACAAGGCAGGTTTTATCGTAAAATGAAAATCAGAGTGTATTATGCCAGTGACAACAGCACACTTTGCTTGCTGAAAGCTAAATAAGAGTGGTGAGTGAAAAATAGGAGTTGTGCTTTTGACTCCTGGTGATTGCTTGTGGTTGCAATTGTTTTATTTTATTTTTTAGGATCTTTGTTAGCAGCTTTTTAAAACACCTTTTCTCTCACTTTTTAAACAGCATTTTTGTCTTTCCTCCCTTCAGTCTGCAAACTAGGGGGAGTGATTAATTGTTTACAGGTGCTACAGGTAGTATATAACTTTCTGTAGAACACACATTTTGCTTGCCGGAACTTTGACAAAGTAGGAAATTTGACTTAATGTGAGGTAACTGGATGACCCCGCCCCCTTCTGACATCACCGGTGGCTCCACCCTTGCTTATATAAGAGCTGTCAAAGTGAAGAGAGAGCCGCCGGTGGAAGGTCTCCCATGGAGGCTGAGCGTTTTACATTTTTGCTATTTTTCGGGTCTGTCAGGCAAGGTGATTGACAGTGGAGTTACATTAGGGGACACTTTTTTTTTTAATAAAGGATTTGTCAAAAACTGTCTCTTGTGGTGTTTATTTTTTGACACTTAATTAGTGAATGGGTAGGAGTACAATGTACCTGATACCAATTCATACAGGGGGAGGTGGGATCTGGGGGCCCTCTTATTAAAGGGGGCTTCCAGATTACGATAAACCTCCCCGCTCGGAGACCCCAACAACCACAGCCCAGGGTTGTCGGAAAGAGGCCTTTGTCCCCATCAACATGGGGACAAGGTACTTGGGGAGCACTCCAAAGCACCCTTCCCATGTTGAGGGCAAGTGACCTGGTATGGTTCAGGAGGGGGGTGCTCACTTGCCCCCCCGTTTCCTGGCCTGCAAGGCTCCATGCTCGGATAAGGGTCTGGTATAGATTTTGGGGGGACCCCATGCCATTTTTTTTTACATTTTGGCATGGAGTTCTCCTTAAAATCCATACTGTATTATATACTCTGTATTATATACTCTGCACTGTATTATATACTCTGCACTGCACTATATTCTCTGTACTGCACAGTGTAATATAGTCTTCACTACACTGCACTATATATTCTGCACTGCGTTATACACTCTACAATGACTGCACTATATACTGTGCACTGCGTTATATACACTACACTGACTGCATGCTCAATCCACTAACTACCCTGCCTAATCTCTCACATAATGCACACTATACACGGCCACCGTTGGAAGCAGCCTTATATAGTGTGGCACCCTGCATTTGGCCAATCATGGCACTCACTGTACATTGCACTGTGATTGGCCAAAGCATACAGGTCAGGTGCATGCTTTGGCCAATCAGCATCCATTAATGCACTGCGATCTCGCAGTGCATTATTGGGTGCTTTCTGGCAGGCAAACATCCTGCAATCGTCCCATTTGTTCGGTTGTTCGTAGAGTTCGACTTTGTTCATAGAACAAACTTGCATTCCACTGGAATATCGGGCCCATCTCTATTGTTCACCAATGCCAGAAGTCTGTCAAACAAAACGGGTGAGTTGGAGGCCTTTGTTGCATTAAGAGAACTATGATTTATTGGTATTGCTGAATCTTGGCTTCATTACAAAAAAGGAAGGGGGTGCCCCAAGGGGATGGTTTGGGTAAAAGAGTGGGCATGATATTGGCAATAGAATCAAAGAAGATATAAAAGTGTAAATTTTATTGGATAAACATATACAAAATAGAATAGAATATACAATAATTGGATGTTGAGAGCACACAACATTACTAGACTGGATGTCGATTGAATATGGTGGTCACAACAAGTCCCAACATGTTTTCGGAAACAGAGAAAAGCCAAAAGGCTAAACAAACTCGGTATTCATTTCCTTCTTCAGGGATTAGATGGAAGCATGCTGGTAACATTCTATTGAAAAAAAGGGGGTGTACAAATGAGTACATAGGTAGCAAATCTTAGTATAGTTATAAATCAATGTATATAAATATAGCGATTAATTTCAGCAATGGCGGAAAAAACAGGGAAAGGGGAGAGATTTGCAAAAATGGATCAAAGTACTCACAAGACATATATCCCTAGACGGTGTTGCACAGCATTATTCGGATAGATGGTCCCTCACGCCTCAGACGAAAGGCTAAAATCACATGGCAATATTCAGCAGATGAAAGCATAAAGGCATTTTATACTTTTAAAGGATTTTGGAAGATTCCCAGAACACAAGTAGTAGGTGGCTGAGGATAATGTTTTCCCAGTGGGAACGGCAAATCAGGGTACACAGGGACACCCTCAAACGGGCAAACCAACAAGTGCCTAACAAGGTAAAAACATAACAGAGGGATATATATGTAAATCAGAAAGAAGGTTTGAAATACCATTGAACAGATTAAGCTACAGACACAAAAGTGAAAAGAAGGAAAAAAAATTGACATTTTGGTGTGAATGGAAAACATCTCCCAACAAGATAGGAAGTATCGCAATGGTTGGTTAGTCTAGTGACATATTAGTCAAGTAGGTAATAGGAGGAAAGAAGCCAAGTATTTTAGATGTATTTCCTACCTTAGACAACCGTTTAATAGCCAAGTGTCTGCAATTGCATGGATACCAAGGCTGCGCAGCAAGTGACTGACTTCAACATGCCAGGTATAAATAGGTGGGAGGGTGGGAGTGGCTGGGATAAATTCCCTATAAGGTTAAACACCTGTTGCAGGAGGCCGGCAAAAAAATGTATTCTAACGATCATGTTCAAATACTAAATATATGTAAAAAATACTGGCATCTTCTAACCTCCGATCCTAAAGTAGGACCCTTTGTACCCCCAGTCCCCACAATCACCTACAGACGGGCCAAATCTGTTGATGACTGTCTTGTTAGAAGCGAATTTCGAGGTTTCAATTGAGGTGACCCCTGCGAAACAATGGGAACCTTCCCTTGTGGATCCTGTACTTATTGTAAGTAAATGAATCCTATAAAGATCACATATTTACCTAATGGTACGCGGTTTCTTCCCAAACATTACTCAAATTGTCAAACTGCAGGGGTAGTCTATCTTATACTCTGCAGTTGCAACTGTTTTTATGTAGGGAAAACTATTCAAAAGCTATGGCAAAGATTGTACCGACACATTAAGGCAATGCAAACCAGTAACTCTGAGTTGCCATTAGGTAGACATGTTGTGCAGACACACAATGGCAACTGTCCAAAAATCTCAGTTGTAGTTTTGGACCGTTTGCACCCTAGCCCCCGAGGGAGGGACCTCAATAAATATCTTTTGCAGCATGAGCTAAGATGGATATGTAACCTCAATGCCACCCAACCACCTGGCCTGAATGAGGCCTTCAATCTTAAGCCCTTCCTGCCAGGATATGCGACTGGAGGATTTGACAAAGATCTCTAGATCTATGCCCCCCCTCTGCCTTCTCTTTGCTATAAATTCTCCTTCTGACTTGCTCCTGTTCAAATGTGTCTATTATGTTGTATATGGCAGGATTGGCCAGTTTAGGTCCCTGCATTTCATATTATGATGCTTGCAATTTATTCTATGTACTATTTGATATTTGCATGCTTATGGTTTCCTTGCATTCACCCATATCTTTATGATGGTTTTTTTTTTTTGCCTTCCAGCATTTTCAGCTTGAACACTACTCAGATGTAAAGATGAACCTCATGCCTTAGCCTCCAGCTTCATCGCTTATTCTTTTAACCGATGCTGCGTTTGGTATAAATTATTACCTTAAGCATATTTCCACATTTGTTTACTGTTAGCATAGGTTTGGCTGTTGTGTTTAATATTGATGCATCCCAGCTGTCTGTGGCTTATCAGCGTATCCCGGCACATGGGGGCCTCCAGCTCTTTGCCTTGTCAGTCTGGAGGCCGTTTCCCATTGGGCTGCAGCACCTTGCGCATCTGCCGGAGCACTTTTGTGCCCTGCATATGCACACTGGCTTGTTGTCACCTTGCCAGCAGATGCCGCCCTCTTCCTGTGTCGGCGGCCTTGTCAACGCCTGACGTCACCGCGTTATCTACACAGTGACGCCAGGCGCAGCTCTGGCCGAGGGACTGCCCACCTCGGACACTCGTTATTCAACCATTAGGCGGCAGATGTCCATGCGTGCCACTCCCAGGCTCGCTCGGTTCATCTGCCGGCCTTCTGCAACAGGTGTTTAACCTTATAGGAAATTTATCCCAGTCGCTCCCACCCTCCCACCTATTTATACCTGACATGTTGCGGTCAATTACTTTCTGCACAGCTTTGGTATCCATGCAATTGCAGACACTTGGCTATTAAATGATTGTCTAAGGTAGGAAATATATTTAAAATACTTGGCTTCTCTCCTGTCCTTCAAAATGCCCTAAACGGTACAAAAAGTACTTTTAAAAATGCACTGCACCAAACTGCATGGCGCTGCAGTGCCATGTGACTTGGTGTCCGCAAACGCACGTTGTTTGCAATCTGTTTTTGGGGTGCCATAAACAAAACATTGGCACCCGCATGCAGATCACAAGGGCAGCTTGTTTGATTGTGGTGTACCACTCCCACCCCCCCACCCCACCTATTTATACCTGGCATGTTGCAATCACTTGCTGCACAGCCTTGGTATCCATGCAATTGCAGACACTTGGCTTTGAAACGGTAGTCCAAGGTAGGAAATGCATCTAAAATACTTGGCTTCTTACCTCCTATTACCTACTTGACTAATATGTCACTAGACTAACTAACCTTTGGGATACTTCCTATCTTGTTGGGAGATGTTTTCCATTCACACCAAAATTTCCCTTTTTTTTTCCTTCTTTTCACATCTTTTGTGTCTGTAGCTTAATCTGTTCAATGGTACTTCAAACCTTCTTTCTGGTTTACATATATATCCCTCTGTTATGTTTTTACCTTGTTAGGCACTTGTTGGTTTGCCCGTTTGAGGGTGTCCCTGTGTACCCTGATTTGCCACTCCCACTGGGAAAACATCATCCTCAGCCACCTACTACTTGTGTTCTGGGAACCTTCCAAAATCCTTTAAAAGTATAAAATGTCTTTATGCTTTCATCTGCTGAATATTGCCATGCGATTTTAGCCTTTCGTCTGAGGCGTGAGGGACCATCTATCCGAATAATGCTATGCAACACCATCTAGGAATATATGTCTTGTGAGTACTTTGATCCATTTTTGCAAATCTCTCCCCTTTCCCTGTTTTTTCCGCCATTGCTGAAATTAATCGCTATATTTATATACATTGATTTATAACTATACTAAGATTTGCTACCTATGTACTCATTTGTACACCCCCTTTTTTTCAATAGAATGTTACCAGCATGCTTCCGTCTAACCCCTGAAGAAGGAAATGAATACAGAGTTTGTTTAGCCTTTTGGCTTTTCTCTGTTTCCGAAACATGTTGGGACTTTTTGTGACCACCATATTCAATCGACTTCCAGTCTAGTAATGTAATGTGCTCTCAACATCCAATTAGCTGCTGATTTCTATTGTACATGTATTTCAATTTCATGATTTTAGATGTTAATTGTATATTCTATTCTATTTTGTATATGTTTAACCAATAAAATTTACACGTTTATATACATCTTCTATGATTCTATTGCCAATATCATGCCCACTCTTTTACCCACACCATCCCCTTGGGGCACACCCTTCCTTTTTTTCTAATTATAATTGGGATGTGGCAAAAGTTTCAGGATTTCCTTATTGGTTGGTTTCCTCTTTCCATTTTTTTTCCAATCTTGGCTTCATTCACCACATGATTGGGCTATTCCTGGCTAGAGATGGGCAGAACACCCCCCCGTTCGGTTTGCGACAGAACTTTCAAATATCGCAAAATTTTAGAACTGAACAACAAACCCCATTAAAGTCTATAGGACCTGAACTGGAAAAGATCAAAGAACCCATTTTGAAGGCTTATATGCAAGTTATCGGGCATACAAAGGGTATGGGGGTCTGTACTATGTATACAACCTGCTGCAGCAAAAATGACATTTATAAAGCCCAAAAAAATAAATTTTCCCTGCAAGCTTTCTTTATTTTATAATCAACAGCTTGAGGAACCAGTCTGTATGATGAGGCCACAATTTAATGCACTTTGGGTGTGGGTTGGTGATGCCTTCGCACCGTAACCTAGAGGTACTCTTGATGAAAGCAAGAATTGGCCTTGCTGTCAAAAATTTAAATGATATCCCCGGTCAAACAGGTGTGGAATAATTGATCTTTGGGTGTTGGTAGTGCCTTCATACCGTAACACTATAGAGGTAGTCTTGATGAAAGCAAGAATTGGCCTTGCTGTCAAAAATTTTAATTATATGCACCTGTCAAACAGACGTGGAAATATTGGTCCTTGGGTGTTAATTGTGCCCATGAAACCTATACCAAAATAATGTCTTCATAATAAAATCAACACCTACACAGCTAGGCATCCTAGACAGTCTTGCACATATTCCAGATCCAGAAAACACTTAATCGGCAATATTGGTATTGATAGCTGCTTCTAATCCAGGAATGATTCATTTTGAGAAAATGTCAGCCGGGTCAACAGTCTGTGGACAGGAGTGCTATTTTTTCTGTCACAAAACCTCAGACAGCTCTGAATGCCTGTTCAGAAAGCACACTATATGCAAGGCAGCCCAGCAGCTCATTTACATACTGGGCAAGTTCTGGCCAGTGGTCTATTCTCATGACCCAGAAACCCAGTGGATCGTCAACTAGAAAGTTACCAATGTCTGTTTTTGCCTCTAGATATTCTACCGCCATATGATGCAGACGCTGCCAATGGGAGGTAGAAGCTGACAGGCCTAGGTGCCGAGGATTAAAAAATTTATGAAATGCATCACTGTGGCGGCCCCCTTCTCCACCGCTCCTCTCTTGACCAACAGAAGCCTCAAAACTAGCTTTTCCATTAAACTGTAAGCTTTTCCATTAGACCTACCAGAGTCTGGAAAGGTCTTACATAAACTCCTCTTTAAGGTGTCCTCAAAATATTTGATCAGCTGCTTCCTCTGTGGGGATGTGATGAGTTGTGAGACTTTCCCCTTGGAACAGTGGCCAAGGAGGGTTGCCAACCAATAGTGATCCTTCACCTTGATGCCACAAATTCTTGAGTTCTTTTGCAGGCTTTGAAGAATAAGGGAGCCCATGCACCGCAAGTTTGTGTCCTCGTGTTCACTAAGGATTACAGTATTTGTAACTGCCTCCTCCCAGCCATGTACTACTCCCAGGGGTTCTGGGGATGGAAAACCATCTCTTAAGGTTTGACGTATGTCTTGCTCTGCTTCAATGGCTCCATTGTGTCACTGATGCATGCATTGTCACGGCTCACCATCCTTGTTGTCTCCTCAGGTGGTGGCAGTACAGTGCATGCATCCTTTATCAGCAGCCATTGGCGTGGGGAAAAAAAAGGCGAGCCACCCTGAGCCTATTGTTGTGCATATTCACACAGGTTGTTAGGAGAATACCTGTAATGAGTGGAGACCAATGGCTGACAATGTCAGAAAAGCTCAGTTCTCAGGTCTGCGAGAGATAGGAAAGTTTGACTAGCTAGACCTATGATCAGTGTTGGGGTCACGCCAAGGTCGGTACAGCAGAGTGTTTTGTAATCGAGGTCACAAGCCAATATCATTTCTAAACAGCAACAGAAGTGGCTCAAGTAGTAAACAGGATCAGACCACAATAATCTGGCAACAGGATGTGCAGAGGCAAGGCTTATATAGGAAGTTCATGGGAGGAGCAAGGAGTTCACGGTCCAACAGCAATCAAGACACAAGGCAGGGTTTTCCAAAGGATCAGGCAGGATTGTCTAATAGATCAGGAGGAAAGCTGTCCAGCATCCCAGATAGCTCAGGAAGAAGAATCAATGCCAGACACAGAAGAGGACCCAGGTTAAGCCCAAGTCCCGACAGTACTCTCCTCTTTCCTGGACATCTTAGGGCCAGGTATTTGAGGAAATATCTGGTGAAATTCTCTTATTAATTGAAGGGCATGAACCTGATCCTCAGGCTCCCAGTAATCCTCCTGTGGTCCATAGCCTTTACATCTTAATAGGTACTGTAGTTTACCACGATGTATACGGGAGTCAAGAATCTTATCCAATATGAATTTTTCTTCCCCTTGCACCTAGACAGGGTCTGGTGCGCGGTGTGTATGACCAGAAAAAGGATAATTTCTGAAAGGCTTTAAAAGAGCCGTATGAAAAACTGGATGGATCTTCATAGAAGGTGGTAGTTTAGGTTTGTAGGCCACAGGATTAATTTGTGCAATTACTTTGAAGGGTCCAATGAACTTAGGACCATGTTTATTAAAAGGAAGTTTAAGTTGTAAGTGTTTAGTGGATAGCCAGACTTTATCACCTAATGAATAGGGAGGAATGGTTCATCTGTGTCTATTTGCAATTTCCTTATAGGATTCTTGAACTTCACGTAAAGTCTTCTTCAGTTATTTCTGATTATTTTGTAAAGCAGACACCCCTGCCTTTACAGTTGGTAAAAATTACTCTACAGGAATTCTGGGGATAAAAGATGGATGACATTCATAATTGGCAAAGAATGGGCTTTGAGAGATGGAACTATAGCAGGAGTTATTGTAAGCAAATTTTGCTAACAGTAGATATTCGGTCCAGTCATCCTAAAGATGGTAGATGAAACAACGAAGATATTGTTCTAAAGTTTTATTTGTTCTCTCAGTCTGCCCATTTGTGGATGAAAGGCAGTTGATAGGTTAACTTTGATTCCCAGAGTAGAACAGAATGTTTTCCATAGTGGTGATGTGAATGGACTCCTCAATATGATATTATTTCATCTGAGAGCCCATGCAGTCTGTAAATTTCTCGTATTAATATTTCAGCAGTGTCTTCAGGTGTAGAAATGCTAGTGATGGGCACAAAAGGTTTGTTCAAGCAAGTATTACACTTCGCATTAGTATCAATGGTATTGACTCTGTCAACACTCTCTTCTCCAGTGTTTGTTGAGGCAGCCTCTGCAGAGGACACAAACACAGGTGAGCTACAATCATCAATGGGTACCTCACAAAATACTGACTCGCTTGTTGTCATACACACATGCAAGGCAGCGGTCCTGACATTTGACATTAACACTGCAACCTTTTTTGGATTGGTGTCCAAAATATTTTTAATCATCTTGGTGTCTCATGGTACTTTAACCAATAGGTTAAGAACAGTATTTCTGCCATTGCCACGTCAACTGTCGGCCCTTCCAACTAATGAGGTTTGGCAACTGATGCAGTATGTGTTCCCTTGACTGGCAATTGATCAGCTGCACCTCAGACCGCACAGGCAGTCATCATGCTGTTATGTGGAGAAGCCTCCGACATTTCTTACACCTTTTTGACTTCTCTATCATTTCACGAATCGTCTTCCAGGACAGCATCCGAGAGATAGGCTCCTCCACCCTGAAAAAGGAAACGCATTAGTCCACCATTATAAATTTGTAGTTTTACCTGCGTGCCTCAGTAGTTATATGTTTCCTCCAGACCCACAGGAGCTGCAAAAACATTTGTTATTTTCCTAGACTCTATGCTTGTTGCAGGAGACTCCCTGTCCAGCATCCCATCCAGCCCAGCGGGCCTTGGGAGGGCGAGCAGGGGCAGCAAAGTGAGCAAATTGCTCTGCCTGAGGTTTCCCCCCTACAGAGGGGTCTGCAACCATCCCCCCAAGCTGGAGCACATGTACTGGCATTCTCCCCAGTATACCGCTCTCCGTGCTGGTGGAGGGACCCGTCTGCAGCCTGCATCTGCTGCCAAACGGGTGTAACCAGCGCTGGAAGGTTTATGGCATAACCTTTTTTTTCTTTCCCGGTCTGTCCGCCCATCTTTCCACCCCACTTGCTTACCTCCACGATCGGCGTCTACTACATCCCGCAGTCTAGGCCGGTGTCTTGCCGAGAAAGTTCCCCCGGTGGATAAGGACCCCCTGTACTGCGCAGGCGCATCGCTTGCACAGTACGAACGACTAGGAGCCGCTGAAAATAGCCGAAGATGAAAAACTTTAATCAGCTGTACACGGTGCCTGTGCCCTGGGTCCAGGTTGAAGCCCCACCATCCAAGTGGACCTAGAGGGAGAATAAAAAAGAGTCGAGAGAAGCGAGTCCGTGCCCGAAGCATGGCGAGGGGCCCTCTTACAGGCGCCGTGTACAGCTGATTTTTATTCTATTCGGCTTCGGCTATTTCCGCCGGCTCCTACTGCACAAGCGCTATGCCTGTGCAGTAGAGGAGGGTCCTTATCCACCGAGGGGAACTTTCTCGGCAGAACACCGGCTCATCTTCCATCATGGAGGCCCTGCGGGGTGTACCAGATGGCGCTGACGCCGGAAATGTCATTTCCGGTCACGTGGTTCCAGTTGGTGGCCATTTTCTCGAAGACTGAAGCCTTCTAGGGAAACAACAGAGCGGGGCACTTTAGGTGACGTCATTTCCGGGTGAGAATTAAAAAAAAAAAAGAGAAAAAAGGGGAAAAAGAGAAAAAGGCAAAAAATCTGCAGAAGTCCCCCTTCCTAATGGAAACCCAGGAAGGAAGACACCAGCAGGAGCGGCATGTGCAGGTATGTCCACCAACCTGCACAGGGTCAGCTGGGGGCGGGGCCGGAGCTTACTCAGGAAGCAGTTAAAAAGGCCCCTGTAAGCAGAGGATCCTGGTGGCTGACCATGTCTGACGCCTCTCCAACCTGCCCTGCTGATCCTGCAAGCCAGGACAGCTCCAAGGTAAGCCAGAGTAGTCCGGAGTCACCTCTGTCTTAACCTCACTACAAAATTGCCTACTTACATGCAGTTTGGTAACAGCCTACCACACGGGGACCTTTTTGTGCTTGATTTCAGGCAAGGACCCCAGAGAAAAGGAAAGCGAAAAACAGCAACAAAGCATGCGCTTCGTGCGGCCGCCGTTTTCCGCCTGATTGGAAAAAACCTTTATGCCAAAAATGCATAGACAAGATGAAGGTGGCCAAAGAATTGCAAGGTTACCTAAAATACCTGCTCAGCTCTGATTTGGACAAGATCAGTGTACATGTGTAAATCAGCTCCAAAGAAAAGAGTTAACCACTCCAAAACAGAACAAAAGGCCCTTGATGAATTAACTAACAACCATAACATCATCATAAAGGCAGCAGACAAGGGGGGCAGCATTGTAATACAGAATAGTTCAGACTACATGGCGGAATTACTCAGACTGTTATCCGACACCAACACTTATTCTAAACTCACCCATGATCCTTTACGGAGAATTCACCCTGAAAGCAACAAAATTAGCCAACAGAGCCCTAGAAGATGGCATTATTACCAAAGCTGAACTGTCATTCCTCATCAAAGGTTTTTGTAAAACTCCCTATTTTTATCATTTACCAAAAATCAATAAGGATCAGTTTAACCCACCAGGCCGTCCCATAGTAGCTGTTATGTAAAGCATCACCAGCAGGTTTTCCATGTACATAGACAACTTTCTCCAACCCCTTGCACAACACCTCCCATCTTATATCAGAGATAGTACTCACCTATTGGAAATGCTTTCCTTCTACACCTGGGAACCCACCTACCAGTGGGTGTCCTTGGATGTCACATCTCTATACACTTCCATCCCCCCACGCAGTAGGCTTCAGAGCAGTAGAACATTTTCTCTCTGAGGACCCTCTTATCAATCCCAGACAGGCACAGTAAATCTTGGAGGCCACACAATTCTGTCTAGAACACAGTTATTTTGAGTTTGACCACACCTTCTATCTACAAACTCAAGGTACCGCCATGGGTGCCAATTTTGCCCCAAGTTACGCTAACTTGACCATGGGCTATTGGGAACTACAGTATGTCTCACACAACAACCCCTTTGCCACCCAAATCATATACTACGGGCGTTACATCAATGATATTATTATGATCTGGGAGGGCATATCAAAGAGTGTAGAGTCCTTTGTCAAGTATTGCAACTGCAACTCTCTAGGGTTATCCTTTACTCATGTCAAAGACGCCAAAAAATTAATCTTCTTGGACTTAGAACTTTTTCATAGTGAATCTGAAATACATGCCACAAACTTTGTCAAACCTACCACTGGGAATTCCTATATTCACTACCAGAGCTGTCACCATCCAACATGGATTAATAACATACCGAAGAGCCAAATTCATAGAATTCGGCAGAATTGCACCAAGGACGAAGATTACTATACACAGGGTAAACTCCTCTCAAAAAAATTTCAGGACAAAGGATACCCACCACATCTGGTACAAGAGGCCTTCCTCCAACAGGCAAAGAAACCCCCACCCAAAGCCAAAACATCGGATGATCTACAACCAACACGTTTCACCACCCAATTTCATGACTGCCATAAGAAGATGGAGCATATCATAGCTAAACATTGGTGCATCCTGCTTGGAGACCCCTTCCTAAGTCCCTCCTTTACCCAACTACCCAAGGTTTCATATCGCAAAGCAAAAAATATAAAAAACAAGATAGCACCTAGCAAAATCCACAATGTTCCATCCACTCCAGTCTCACACATTCCCCTAATTCCATTAATAGAAATGTATCAATGCAAATTATGTCTCACTTGCAAATTTGTTGACCATGGATAAAAAAAATCACTGTCAAAGATAAAACATATATCATAAAATAATTTTACAATTGCTCTAGTGAGTACGTAGTGTACTGTCTGACCTGCCCATGTGGCCTCCTTTATGTGGGTAGGACCATACGCCCCCTACGCCAACGTTTTGGCGAACATAGGCGTTTCATAGAAAAGGGCTGTGACAAGCATAGTGTCCCTTTTCATTTTCTGAAGGAACACCAAAAATCCACCATGGGCCTCAGAGTTTGGTGTTATTGAGGCCATGCCCAGAGGTCTTCCTGTTGCAGAATGTTTCAAACGCTTATGTCAGCAGTAGGCCTTCTGGATATATTCATTGGGTACTCTCTCGCCGGGGGGACTCAATGAATAAATAGAAACACACTTTTTATTGTAGTTTATTACCCCCTCTTCTTTTATTTCTTTATTATATATTGTTTATCTTCATACAAACTATTTTTGGTGATTCACAGCAAAAGAACATTTCTGTGGCCATTTGCCGTCTGTTCTGTATCACCGAGTTACCTGGGGGACCCTTGCCCCCCCTACGTGCTCAGTAAGCAATTCCCTGTCTAATAACAAACACAACCCCCCCCCTTCATGTCCCTCCTGAGCTCATCGCTCATCCTCATAATGTGTACTGTAGTGCATTTTAATCCACCATTTTTTCTGTTTTATTTCCATTTTTATTTTTATTTTTTCAAAAAAAAATTTTCATCATTTTTTAATTTTTTTTTTATTTTTCATTTTTTATATATATATTTTTTATATATATTTTTTATTTTCTAATTATTATTTTTATATCATATACTGCATTAAACTGACCCCTAGTTCATCCCAGTTTTAATTCTTCACTCTTTTATTTTCTTTTTTTGTGCTTTTTGGAATGTGTGGGTCCGCTGGCTGTTGTGGTTCCATAGCCACGGACTTCCAGCCCATATACTTAAATCAAATTATCTCCACCATATATTCAAGCTGCTCTCCTCCTGAGAGCAAAAAGTAGAAGGAGCTGTGAGCCCCGATCGCGTAGCCTGTACCATCCCCATCACCTGCCTGGATGCTTGCCATGCACCAGTGACATAATTTCCGCTTCCACGCTCCAGAGTGGTCAGCGTGGAGCTCTCCATACACTGGATGCAGCAGATCAGCCTGTGACCAGATCCCACACCCTGACGGCCGAAGGGACGAGATCCGAGCCGGCAATAGAACACCAGCACATCCCAGGACACTGCCACCCTTAAAGGACACCCCCACCCTGCGAACCAGTAAGTGTAAACATTACACTAACTTCTATTTTGCATAAAAGGCTATTACAGTGGGCGCCTCCACACCCCCCTTCCTCTATATTCAGTACCCCATCTACCAGCGGGACATGCGTCCCTTCAGTTAACAGGGAGCAGGCAGAGCGACAAGAACAAGAGGAGGATTCTGACGAATCTGAACAAGAATCTGAGGATGGCCTATGCTCAGACTCTGAGGAGTAAGATCCGGCTTCGGAGGGCAACTTGTTCCCCTCAGAATATACGGACAGCCTTCTAAAAGCTATAGCTGACACGCCGGGTATCAAAGAACAAAAAGCTGCAGAGCTTACCCTACATGACTAGATGTATAAGAAGATAGAAGCACTCCTGAAGAGGGCCTGGGAAGCAGGGGCGGCAAACCTGAATCCAGCGATAGCTTCCACCTGCACAGCCCACACCTTACTAATTTGGTTGACCCAGCTATAAGAATTACTGGAAAGTGACCCAGCAAAAAAGAAGAATTAGTAAGAACCATCCCCACACTGACCAGAGCAGCAGCTTTTCTAGCAGATTCCTTGGCTGAAACCATGAGAATATCTTCAAGGGCCATAGCTCTAGTGAACTCAACCTGAAGAGCCCTGTGGCTGAAGTCATGGGAAGGTGATATCCCTTCCAAGAACAGACTATGTGGAATCCCATTCACAGGAGATCTGCTATTTGGGCCTGACCTAGAAACAGTGCTAGACAGGACCGCAGCAAAAAACAAGGGGTTTCCCCAAACTAAAAAGAGGCAAGGGAAGAAGCCCTTTCGGCAATTCAAAAAGTTCAACAAGCCGGGAGCAAAGAAGTGCTGGGGACAACAAAACAAAAAAAGGCAAGGGTGAATTCATCCTCAAGTCTCCTAACCTAAAGAAGACAAAAAAACGATGACGGTCTTCAGGTGGGGGGCAGACTCACAGCTTTTGCCCACCAGTGGATGAAAGCAATAGAAAACGAATTCATCCACCGCACCATAGCGGAGGGCTACGTGATAGAATTTTCTGTCGGCCCCCGAACCAAGTACCTAGTAACCATCCTACCAAAGGATGAAGATCGGGCAAAGGCCCTGGCCCTGGATCGGGCAAAATCCCTGGAAGATCTTCTAAATCAGAAAGTGATTCGCCATGTACCTCAAGAAGAGGAACAAACAGGGTTTTATTGACATATCTTTGCAAAGAAAAAAAGATCAGGTAAGCTAAGGTTCATACTGAACTTCAAGCCACTCAACAGAAGAATAAAATACAAAAAATTCAGGATGGTGTCTATTTATTCAGTCAGAAATATCACACCACGGGGGACATTCATGGCCACAATAGACCTACAGGATGCCTACCTACATGTCCCCATAAAGGAAGGTCATAAAAAATTCCTGAGGTTCGCAATACAGGGACCGGCAACCACCCTATACCTGCAATATACAGCTTTCCCTTTCGGCATCTCTTCTGCGCCCAGGATCTTCTCAAAGATAATGGCAGAAGCTCTAAAGGGCCTAAGACAACAAGGCATTGGCGTCATACCATACCTAGAAGATCTACTGTTCTTTGCGGATTCAGCAGAGACCCTAGAGAACAACTTGCGCACAAGTATGTCCTATCTACAAAACCTGGGGTGGATAGCAAATACAGAAAAATTGCAGCTGACCCCAAGCCAGCGAGTTGTGTACCTGGGCTATGTACTGGACTCCAGACTACCAAATTCTTCCTAACAGAGGAAAAGAACGAAAAAAATCACTAGGCAATAACCTCTCTAAGGGGGATCAAGTCTATCACGATCAACCAAGGAATGGCAGTGCTAGGACTGATGACGTCTTCAATCTCAATCATCACCTGGACGCAGATTCACATGAGACCTTTACAGAATTATATTCTGTCCCAGTGGGATGGCAACCACTCATCCCTAGTAGGGATGAGCCGAACACCCCCCTGTTCGGTTCGCACCAGAACATGCTAACAGGAAAAAAGTTCGTTCGAACACGCGAACACCGTTAAAGTCTATGGGACACGAACATGAATAATCAAAAGTGCTAATTTTAAAGGCTAATATGCAAGTTATTGTCATAAAAAGTGTTTGGGGACCCGGGTCCTGCCCCAGGGGACATGGATCAATGCAAAAAAAAGTTTTAAAAACGCCCGTTTTTTCAGGAGCAGTGATTTTAATAATGCTTAAAGTCAAACAATAAAAGTGTAATATTTTCCCTTTAAATTTCGTACCTGGGGGGTGTCTATAGTATGCCTGTAAAGGGGCGCATGTTTCCTGTGTTTAGAACAGTCTGACAGCAAAATGACATTTTGAAGGAAAAAACTCATTTAAAGCTACCCGCGGCTATTGCATTGCCGACAATACACATAGAAGTTCATTGATAAAAACGGCATGGGAATTCCCCAAAGGGGAACCCCGAACCAAAATTAAAAAAAAAAAATGACGTGGGAGTCCCCCTAAATTCCATACCAGGCCCTTCAGGTCTGGTATGGATATTAAGGGGAACCCCGGCCAAAATTTAAAAAAAAAATGACGTGGGGTTCCCCCTAAATTCCATACCAGACCCTTATCCGAGCACGCAACCTGGCAGGCCGCAGGAAAAGAGGGGGGGACGAGAGTGCGGCCCCCCCCTCCTGAACCGTACCAGGCCACATGCCCTCAACATTGGGAGGGTGCTTTGGGGTAGCCCCCCAAAACACCTTGTCCCCATGTTGATGAGGACAAGGGCCTCATCCCCACAACCCTGGCCGGTGGTTGTGGGGGTCTGCGGGCGAGGGGCTTATCGGAATCTGGAAGCCCCCTTTAACAAGGGGACCCCCAGATCCCGGCCCCCCCCTGTGTGAAATGGTAAGGGGGTACAAAAGTACCCCTACCATTTCACTAAAAAACTGTCAAAAATGTTAATAATGAAAAGAGACAGTTTTTGACAATTCCTTTATTTAAATACTTCTTCTTTCTTCTATCTTCCTTCATCTTCTGGTTCTTCTGGTTCTTCTGGCTCTTCTGGTTCTTCCTCCGGCGTTCTCGTCCAGCATCTCCTCCGCGGCGTCTTCTATCTTCTTCTCCTCGGGCCGCTCCGCACCCATGGCATGGGGGGAGGCTCCCGCTCTTCTCTTCTTCTTCATCTTCTTCTCTTCTTCTCTTCTTCTCTTCTTCATTTTCTTCTCCGGGCCGCTCCGCATCCATGCTGGCATGAAGGGAGGCTCCCGCTGTGTGACGGCGCTCCTCGTCTGACAGTTCTTAAATAACGGGGGGCGGGGCCACCCGGTGACCCCGCCCCCCTCTGACGCACGGGACATGACGGGACTTCCCTGTGGCATTCCCCGTGACGTCACAGGGAAGTCCCGTCAAGTCACCGTGCGTCAGAGGGGGGCGGGGTCACTGGGTGGCCCCGCCCCCGTTATTTAAGAACTGTCAGACGAGGAGCGCCGTCACACAGCGGGAGCCTCCCTCCATGCTAGCATGTGTGAGGAGCGGCCCGGAGAAGAAAATGAAGAAGAGAAGAAAAGAAGAAGAGAAGAAGATGAAGAAGAAGAGAAGAGCGGGAGCCTCCCCCCATGCCATGGGTGCGGAGCGGCCCGAGGAGAAGAAGATAGAAGACGCCGCGGAGGAGATGCTGGACGAGAACGCCGGAGGAAGAACCAGAAGAGCCAGAAGAACCAGAAGAACCAGAAGATGAAGGAAGATAGAAGAAAGAAGAAGTATTTAAATAAAGGAATTGTCAAAAACTGTCTCTTGTCATTTTTAACATTTTTGACAGTTTTTTAGTGAAATGGTAGGGGTACTTTTGTACCCCCTTACCATTTCACACAGGGGGGGGCCGGGATCTGGGGGTCCCCTTGTTAAAGGGGGTTTCCAGATTCCGATAAGCCCCCCGCCCGCAGACCCCCACAACCACCGGCCAGGGTTGTGGGGATGAGGCCCTTGTCCTCATCAACATGGGGACAAGGTGTTTTGGGGGGCTACCCCAAAGCACCCTCCCAATGTTGAGGGCATGTGGCCTGGTACGGTTCAGGAGGGGGGGGGCCGCACTCTCATCCCCCCTCTTTTCCTGCGGCCTGCCAGGTTGCGTGCTCGGATAAGGGTCTGGTATGGATTTTTGGGGGGACCCCACGCCGTTTTTTTTTTTTTTTTTGGCGCGGGGTTCCCCTTAAAATCCATACCAGACCTGAAGGGTCTGGTATGGAATTTAGGGGGAACCCCACGTCATTTTTTTTTTTTAATTTTGGCCGGGGTTCCCCTTAATATCCATACCAGACCTGAAGGGCCTGGTATGGAATTTAGGGGGACTCCCACGTCATTTTTTTTTTTTAATTTTGGTTCGGGGTTCCCCTTTGGGGAATTCCCATGCCGTTTTTATCAATGAACTTCTATGTGTATTGTCGGCAATGCAATAGCCGCGGGTAGTTTTAAATGAGTTTTTTCCTTCAAAATGTCATTTTGCTGTCAGACTGTTCTAAACACAGGAAACATGCGCCCCTTTACAGGCATACTATAGACACCCCCCAGGTACGAAATTTAAAGGGATATTACACTTTTATTGTTTGACTTTAAGCAGTATTAAAATCACTGCTCCTGAAAAAACGGCCGTTTTTAAAACTTTTTTTTGCATTGATCCATGTCCCCTGGGGCAGGACCCGGGTCCCCAAACACTTTTTATGACAATAACTTGCATATTAGCCTTTAAAATGAGCACTTTTGATTTCTCCCATAGACTTTTAAAGGGTGTTCCGCGGCATTCGAATTTGCCGCGAACACCCCAAATTGTTCGCTGTTCGGCGAACTTGCGAACAGCCAATGTTCGAGTCGAACATGAGTTCGACTCGAATTCGAAGCTCATCCCTAATCCCTAGACAAGTCCATTTCTGTTCCAACCTGTCAGGTCACCTGAGACCAGATGACAGATGCACTCTGTAGGAGTCAGAAGTGCACCGCTAAGGTAGTGGACCCTAGGACTGACTGCTGCGGATAGAACCCTGGAAGGCTCAGGAAGCAGGTCTACAGGATAACTAACATGGATCCCGGTGGGAGCTAGAGCATAGATTCCCCAGGGCGCAGAGTCTAAGAGCCAGCAGGTGTTCACCAGAGCCTCTAGTGGTGAGGATGGACTTTGCTGCAGTCTGGCTCCAGGTCGCGGCCCCCAGGGTCTTGCAGCTCACGCTCACCGTAGACTACAGGAGAAGAGGAAGGAGGCAGCAGGCTGGAACAACAGGGAAGTAAGGGGTAAGCCAAAGGTCAGGGCGACTAGCAGACAAGGAGAAACATAACACGCCAAAGGTCAGGGTAACAAGCAGACAGGGAGAGTCGAGAACAGGCCAAAGTCGGTAACAGGAATCAGACGTAGGAAACACAGCAAGTACACATGGAGGCCAACACACAATGGTTGATCAGCACTGCAGACTTGCAGTGCACAGGTTATATAGGGTTCCCTGTGTTAGCGAAATTTGGTTGTACGCAAAGCACACAGCCAAATCTCCTGTTAATAACAATTTCATCTAATGATATAAGTGCATCTCACCTTTTGATCGTATCCATCCTCTGGTGTGTGCCCCATGCAGACAACTAGACAAAAGACAACCTCATCGTTCCAGTTCCAAGACCACCCTGCAGCCGACCTGTCTCAGCTGTCTGAGTGAGCCACTTCATTAGCATATCAATAGCAAGTCTCAAAGCTTATGGGTTGGGCTTCCAACAACCAAACACACCTCTTACAAATCTTGTGACCTCACAGGATGTAAGTGACCATATAAGGATTTAACAACAGAACACAAAACAACCAATTACTACAGGACATGATACAATATACTAAATGACGATGACTAAAGTTCCTCGTGCATGGGAGATTATCTGCAGGTGTACGTCATGGCACCCCAAACATGTTGATCAGGCATACCAGGGGTGACAAGAGCAAAACACCTCTAAACCGATAATGTCTTTGCAGAGTGAACGCATCCCCACCAGATGATCGTTCTGTGCATTGCACAGGGGCCCTTTTGCTGGCGGACATGTCTTCTCTCCGCAAATACCTCTCTCCAAACACCAGGAAGTTTTCCACTACCTAACAGGTCTCAGCCAGCGTCGATCTGCCCCAGTCAGTTCTTTAGAGCGGGCTGTGGTTGAACACACACTGGGAGACTTATGACAACACATTAATATAAAATTTTCCACAACAGTCCCTCCTCTTGTCATATGATCCCATGTGTCCCTCGATGAATCCGATCTTCTTCTTAGTCCATAAAAAGTAAAACACGGCTTGACATGTAGACTCTGTTGGAGATGACGTGGTGAGCTGTAGTAGTCGCCGGTCGGTCTGGGATCCTCTGTGTCTTGTACTTGGGTCGGACTTCGGGGCATCTCATCAGGGAAGATGTGGTCATCTGCTCAGGCTCTGGTCACGCGTCCAATCAGGCAACAGGAGCACCTCATCATGGCATATAGAAGGAATAGAAACAAAAACAACATGAGTATATATACCCCTACTTCCTTCACTAGGATCCGCTGCAAGATAAAAAATCCCCAATGATTCCCAAACCCTTAGAAGGATTCCAATCTTCACTATCTATAGCTCTGGCTTTGCCTTGCAGGGATCTAAACCTTATCCATATGGGCCTGAACTTTGTCACTACTATCCCTGATCCAGATATAACAATCTTTACTTATGAATTCCCAGAAACCCCCTTGGAATGTGGGAACTTCCTTGTAGCTTCAACAGTTACATGAAAACATCTCATCCTCAATGGATGAGAAATTGTTCAAGCGTTTCATGAGCTCAAGCCCCCACCGTGTACAAGCAATTCCCTTTCAGCTGTCTCTGCCATTCTTACCTTCTCTCGCGCCATCAGATCCTCGCGATTGGCCGCGACATAAGATGCTGGGACGAGTTTCACCAGCACACATGAACCTCTTGCCTTATGGGAAATTACCTTATAAGCTGTAGATCCGCATTAATACCAAACTACAGTTGTAGCACACTTGTGGGCTACCTAGTTATCCCGATATCAAAGCTGGCAAGAACCAGAGCTATTGTTAAATTTATAATTAATTTTACCCTCTAGAAATGTTTTGTTGTTCTTTTGACAGGTGTCTGTTTGGATTTTACCCGTCTGTCAAAACTCCTCACGCCAATATGAACGTCACATATAGCATGTACCGCCGTCATCGCTGGGGCACTAATACCCGACCATGTGTCCTGTTCTCTTTCTTAGCTAGTTGGGATGCTTTTCATCGTTACCCTTGCCAAAATTTATTAAACAAAAAAATATAAATTAACGAAGATACTCCTCTACTCTTTGTGGTTGATCAGCTTCTTGCAGTGGCTGGCGTGGTCTCATCCCTCAAGCTTTTTTACAATGACCCAGTCACCTGGTTGGAAAGAATGTAAACTGGTTATTGTGTCAGGGTCCAGGATGGACTCGTGAACCCTGTGGTGGACCTTTTGAAGTTCATGTTACAGTGATTGCACCCACCCCATCAGCTGAGAATGTAGGTGACAGCTAATGAGGAAAGTGCAATTCTGTTTTTGGTTGACCTTCAAACAAACCTCATATGACAATAACCCAGACATCGGGACTGTGGTCACTGCATAACCTGTGCGTGGCTTACTATCTGGGGTATAATACCTGGAACCAGTGACAAAAAGGTTCTTAGCATCTGGGATGGGAGCCTACTTCACCAGACTGCTGCTTGCTGATTCAAATTCTATCAAAGAAAGACAGTCTTGGCACAAACTTGGTTAGAATTAGAGCGGTTAGTATTGTTGGTTTGAAAATGTGTTATTCTCATCACTCTCATCCCCCCCTTTTCTTCCCTCCTCATTACAAACTGGAGGAAGACATGCAGGGTTGAGAATGGTGCAGAATAAAACAGTGAAATAGCCTATGATACTTTTACCTTCTTATACACCTGTACACACACTTCCAGAAACTCTTTGGACCTGAAAAGATACTTATAAACAAAAGGTATTACTCTATCCTTCAAAGAATGGTAAACAACACAATATTCATGTACATTGGTAAATTGTCACTGACATTCCACAAAACCGACAATAACTAAACCCTCTGTAAATCTTACTTTCACGTTTTTTTTTTCTAAAATACAACAGCCGCGACACGCAAGAGGGCTGTCACGGGAGGTTCAAACATCTTGTTACCACATACAAACAATGAGACAAACATTTAGATACAAATGTGGGGTAGATATTTCATAGTTCCCAAAATCGAAAATGAAAAATAAAAACGACCAGATGGAATGCTGCCTTCACTCTTTTAGCGACAGAAAAGAATACAATTTGAGAGGCAGGAGAGCATTTCAAAATCTTTGCATGGACCAGCCACACAAAGTTCAAAAACAGGCCTGTGTATTTTTAATCACACAAACGTGCATTAGGCATCCATCAGCTCAACATTACAGATTTCTGAAGCCACAGCTGAACTACTTCCAAGGTATTTTTATTCTGGGGTCTCGTACCTCCAGACATCAAAAGTACCTTCCAAAGGAATACACCTTATTGTACCCTCCGACCATATCTGCCAATCTTTAAGGGGTCTCATGTCCGGAGCCCCAAACCAGATCTCATGTGAAGTGCAGCTGTCTGACTGGTATGGAGCCTCATTTTTTTCCTCCAACGCATGGACCAACATTACCCATGACGATTTGAATCGCTTTTGACGGTCCCTGCATCCAGGGCACCCTTGCACTAGTTTTCGGATCAGTACTGCTTAGTGACTATTTTTACAGTACTGGCACCCGGCGTTCTCCGATTATTTTACACGGCCTCCCGGTGTGCTAGCGTACTAATCCTCACATTTATATGCTCTACAACCGGTTATCAGCAGCCCTATAAATGTGTTGTCAGACAAACTACAAAGCACCATGAAATCCTCCACTATTCAAAACAATATTATGGCTTCTCTCTGTACCTAGATATTACAACAATAACTTGGATGCCTCCTGTTTGCTCTCTACCCAAAACTGTATTACAGTATAAACCTTAATATAATTTAAAAATAAAAATGATTTTGTCCTTCCAAACACAAGTCAAAAGACCCCAAGCCCCTCCCACCAACTTCCTGTTGCACACCTGAGTAGGAAGAGAGAGGGGAGGGGAAGCCTTGAATAGCTTCATATTTTGTCTATCAAAACATTTGAAAAATCTATGGCTAACATCAACAGATAAAAACTTTTTGTCCAGGAGTGGGTGGAATAAGCCCCCATATTGCAAATGGGAGGGAATCCCTCTTGACTCACATATCCCCTGGGAAGTCAAACCACAAGTTTTGAGACAGAAATACCACACAACAGTGTAACAAAAGCCAAAAACTGAAACTCCTGCAAAAAGATGGCTGAAGGAGTTCTTTTCTCTTGCACTGCAAACCACAAAAAAATGTCGCCATTAACACATGAAATTTAGTTGTTGATCCCGCCAAAATTGAGATTTCTTCACTAGAAACATAAACTTCTTTAAAACAACTGGTATAAAAACCTAAATGATTCTACTGGAAATGGAATTCAGTACAAAACCAGAGATATTTCGCTCGATACTAAAATAAGCAGAAACAAGAAGGCAGTTGCAGCAATCGAAAATCGGTCCATGGCAAAATGGTGAATGAAACCAGGACTACAGAAAAATGGCCGACATTAACAAATGACAAGACAAACCAGGATTTCCTAAACACTACACTCTATTTGACTCTGAGAGTTAGAACTCCCCCCATGCTATTACCTAGAAACCTGAGACCCCCACAGGGTGTAAACAGCTCCTATTGTGATGTCCCAACAATGCATGGGCACTTGGATATGCGACAGGCATTTCAACTTAAAACCAATATTCAATACAGAAAATGCAATAGTTTCCTTGAAAAGTATGTAAACAGTACAAAAATAGAATTCACAAAATGGTGCCTAGAAGCCAGATTGTAGCTTAAAGCACATGGCTTTGCACACACAAAGGAATACACAATGGAGCAGTTTCCCCTATAGGAAGTCTCACAGGTCTTCAAAATGGCCGCCGATGCACATGGTGACCACAACAAAGGCCAGACCCCAACAAAATGGCACATTTTCCCGCCAAAATTGACCAAGATGGATAAACATTTCAAAGTTCACACACAAAGGAAAAGAAAATGGCCGACCGTAGTCACATGGTAGACAACAACAACAACAAGAGAACAAAAGGAAGTAGCAGACAAAAACCATTTTCCTGCCAAAACCAAAAATTTCTCCCCACAAAATTACACATTTGAGATACTAAATGAACCCTTAGACAAACATTTAAAAGTGTTAAAGTTACAAAAAAAACACAACTTAGGAACACATGCTATCCAATGAAACAACCAAGCCACATAACCCACAATTACACAGTTGTAACATACCCTCAAACTCAGTTCACATCAGCTTTCACAGGAACGAGAGATACAGACAGTGAATGCTTGCATGTCTGTTCAGAACATTATAGTTCCCTTCCCCCAGGGCGTAGCCCCTTTCAATACAAAAACAACAATGCCTGCCCCTTCACTAAACTCATGGCATCTTTACAAACAGGTTCAGCTACTTACAAAACTACTCAGCCACACACACATTGCAGGCTGCAAATAATATCAATTCATACATTTCTATTTCTCATATGCATTACAAACTTGTTACACAGCATCAGTCACACACACACACACAGTCTACTTACACAAAGATTCAAAATACAAATCACACACACAGGCAGGCACACACACAGGCACACACCAGACATACGATCAAACTTCCAGCATTATTTCAAAAGAGGAAAAATTTGTTCTTTTTGCGAAGCAGACCCTCCCCAGCACATCTTAATGATCCGATTCTGAAGGAAGTTCTGTTCACTCCTACCTGGCTCGCTATGCTGTTAGTGAAATTTGGTTGTACGCAAAGCACACAGCCAAATCTCCTGTTAATAACAATTTCATCTAATGATATAAGTGCATCTCACCTTTTGATCGTATCCATCCTCTGGTGTGTGCCCCATGCAGACAACTAGACAAAAGACAACCTCATCGTTCCAGTTCCAAGACCACCCTGCAGCCAGCCTGTCTCAGCTGTCTGAGTGAGCCACTTTATTAGCATATCAATAGCAAGTCCCAAAGCTTAAGGGTTGGGCTTCCAACAGCCAAACACACCTCTTACAAAGCCTGTGACCTCACAGGATGTAAGTGACCATATAAGGATTTAACAACAGAACACAAAACAACCAATTACTATAGGACATGATACAATATACTAAATGACGATGACTAAAGTTCCTCGTGCATGGGAGATTATCTGCAGGTGTACGTCATGGCACCCCAAACATGTTGATCAGGCATACCAGGGGTGACAAGAGCAAAACACCTCTAAACCGATAATGTCTTTGCAGAGTGAACGCATCCCCACCAGACGATCGTTCTGTGCATTGCACAGGGGCCCTTTTGCTGGCGGACATGTCTTCTCTCTGCAAACACCTCTCTCCAAACACCAGGAAGTTTTCCACTACCTAACAGGTCTCAGCCAGCGTCGATCTGCCCCAGTCAGCTCTTTAGAGCGGGCTGTGGTTGAACACACACTGGGAGACTTATGACAACACATTAATATAAAATTTTCCACAACACCTGATAGGACCTGGGGTGAGGCCATGCTAGAGGAGAGGTTATAAAACCAGTCAGGTGAGGGTTAGCTGGTCTCTAGAGATGAACACATGGAGACAGGTAAGCTGACAGACAAACTCTATTGCATAACCATGACACGACCTCAGTCAAACAAGAGCTCCAGTGGTGGCTCAACCCGCTCCGATACATCGAAGGGCGCAGATGGGCTCAATCCAACCCTGTCAGGATTACCACAGATGCCAGCACCCTAGGTTGGGGAGCGCATATGGAGGAGATCTGCACACAGGGGAAATGGAACTCCAAATGGTCCCAAGCCTCCTTGAACATGAGGGAGCTAAAAGCTGTGGGAGAAGCATTAAAAGTATTCCAACCAGCGATACAGGGGAGAGACGTAAGGGTGCAATCGGACAACTCCACGATGGTGGCACATCTAAACAGGCAAGTGGGGACAAAGTCCCAAAGCTTGATGAGGCTGACGGAACAATTCTGTTATGGGCAGAAGCAAACATAAGATCAATATCAGGCATCCACCTGAAAAGAACAGACAACACGCTGGCAGACTTCCTGAGCCAGAAGACCATAGAATAGACAGAGTGGTCACTGAACCAAGCAACCTTCGAACAGATCACATAAACATGGGGGGTACCAGAGGTAGATCTGTTTGCCTCCAAGGTGAATGCAAAATCTCCAACATTCTTTTCACTGGATCCCACAGATGACAACAGCCGAGTAGATGCTTTCAGCCAAAGCTGGGGATGGCAGTTGTGTTATGCACTCCCTCCATCTGCCATAATACCAAGAGTGATTCAAAAAATAATGGCAGAGAAAGCAACAGTGATACTAATAGCACCGCACTGGCCCCAAAGGGCATGGTTCAGCCACTTGAAGAACCTCAGCATCCAGCTTCAACTGACACTGACGGACCGTCCAGATCTTTTATCACAGGTCCCAGTTAACCACCCGAACCACAGAATCCTGAAGCTTTCAGCTTGGTTACTGAAAGGGTAAGACTACAAAACAAAGGGCTGTCAGACAGAGTGATCAACACCATCCTAGACATCAGGAAACCCGTGACTAGAGCAATCTACGAGAAGGTGAGGAAAAAGTTTGTCTCCTGGAACAAAAACAAACAGATTCCCGAAAGAGGGATAATCCCTATGATCCTGGATTTCCTACAGGAAGGAGCAGACAAGAACATCTCTCAGAGCACGTTTAAGTGGCGGCACTCTCCTCTTTCATGGACACCAGACTTGCAGAGGAGCCACTAATAAAGTGATTCCTAATGTCACTAAACAGAGCTAGATCTACAAAAATGGACAGAACTCCAACTTGGCATATGTCCACAGTACTCAGAGGGTTTCTCTCTCCCCCATTCGAACCGATGGAAGACAGCTCAGACACAAATCTCACTCTAAAAACTGTACTTCTAGTGGCCCTGGTATCAGCCGAAAGAGGGATAATCCCTATGATCCTGGATTTCCTACAGGAAGGAGCAGACAAGAACATCTCTCAGAGCACGCTTAAGTGGCGGCACTCTCCTCTTTCATGGACACCAGACTTGCAGAGGAGCCACTAATAAAGTAATTCCTAATGTCACTAAACAGAGCTAGATCTACAAAAATGGACAGAACTCCAACTTGGGATATGTCCACAGTACTCAGAGGGTTTCTCTCTCCCCCATTCGAACCGATGGAAGACAGCTCAGACACAAATCTCACTCTAAAAACTGTACTTCTAGTGGCCCTGGTATCAGCCAGAAGAGTGAGCAAAACCCAAGCACTTTCCATGATGGAACCATACTGCCTGATACAAATAGACAAAATATTTCTCTCACCAAACCCGGCTTTTCTACCCAAGGTCTCTTCAACATTCCATAGAACCCATAGAGCCGTGGAGACTAATGGCACTTCTCCGGGGCTATCTACAATCATTTTTCTCCAGATTCTGTTCAGCACCACTGGTGGAACACTCAGCGCATGCCAGGACCAAAAAATCGCTGCACTAAACCGGCTCAAAAGTCCCTTACAACATACCTGCTGAGAGTGAGGGAGCAGAGCATGATGTCCCAAGATGGCACCCAGAAGAAGCAAACACGAAGCAAACACAGGCACATTCCCAGGCTGCAGACTCCTCACCAGCTCACTCCCTGGGAAACTGAGTATTCTTTGCAACTCACTAAAGCAGATTTGGATGAGAGCCTTACCCTGATGTATGACAAAATTGCCCAGAAATTCCAATCTGAGCTACATAAATCTACCAACACTTTGTCCCTAGAGATTACAGCACTGGACAACAGAAAAGACCTATTAGAGACTAAGCATGATGAACCCGCCCTGGTCTGTTTGGATCTCAGAAAGGAGCAAGAAATCCTTTCTGAGACCATCCTGTAGCTCCAAACCCACATTGAGGACCTGGACAACAGGAACAGGCGAAATAATCTCAGGGTATGGGGAGGTCCCAGAGACTGTGACTGACCTTTTGCCTGCAATCCAGAAGCTATTTCAGTCTCTCCTGCCTGACTCCCCTCTCTCAGTCTTTTCCTGCGACAGGATCCATAGGGCTCTGCACCCACCTCCCCCTCCTGAAAAGTCCCCTAGGGATATAGTGCTATGCCTTACAAATGTAATATAACTCTAGATATTATACCAGATATGTCAGCCAGATGGTGTGGTACCCCACACATATCTCATGCACCTACTGTGTTTGATTTCAAGGGTATTATGGACTGTCTTGTAAACACCCCTCTTGGTCTCGACTCCTCCCTGACCTCCAATCACCCACTTTTAATCTACCATGGGTCTTAAAGTAATTTCCTATAATATTAAGGGATTTAACTCTCCTCATAAAAGGAGAAAAGCATTTAAATCATACAAATCGCTAGAAGCTGATATCCTCCTTTTGCAGGAGATGGATTTCTCCACCAAAAACCACCCGTCCTACTTCGATAAATCCTTTAAACAGTGCTATTTCTCCACCTATGAGTCCAGATCTAATGGGGCGGCAGTCCTTATCAAGAACTCGGTTATGTTTCAGGTTCATCAGACCTATAAAGATCTGAATAATCACTTTGTAATAGTCAGGGGCTCTATTCAGGACAAAATGATAACCCCGGCCCCAGTGTACACCCCTAACGTGTCACAGGCTACATTATTTAAACATTTCTTCCAGGTCCTGGATAGATTCCACTCTCCCCACATCCTGATCAGAGGAGATCTTAACCTAGTAGCCCACTCTGTTATGGATAGAAACCGCACAGGGTCCTCCTCTAACGCCTTCCCAAAATCCTTTCCACACTCGCTCAAATCCCACCAACTGATAGATACACTTGGAGGGCACACAACGTAGGCTCTCGAGAATACACCTTTTACTCCCACCCCCATGACAGCTACTCTCACTCTCGTCTAGATTACATTTTCTACACTTCCACTTTAATTGCGAATTCCACCTCAGCGGACATATAGGTCTGCCCATGATCGGACCACCATATATTATCCTGTGACCTTTCCTGTATAGGCCTTCCCTATGCCACCAGAACCTGGTGTCTCAATGACTCATTACTCACTGACCCTATAGCCATAACCCAACTGTCTGTGCGCCTCACTGAATACTTTAGACACAACGACACTGACGGGATATCGCCCACATCCCCCTGGGCAGCTCATAAGGCTTTGATGAGGGGCCACTTAAAAGAAATCTCTACCACCAGAAGATGCCAAAAACGTAATGAAACCCGTAAACTAGCATAAGATCTTGAGAGACTTTACCACAGACACACTCAGACCCCATCACAAGACTTACTCCTCCAAATTAACGAAAAACGAAGAGCCCTAGACACATCACTCTCAGAACACACTGAAAAATACCTTCGTTGGGCTAAGGCCCGCTTCTCCTTCATAGCAATTCGACCTCAACAATGTTTGCAAGGAAACTCAAGCAGACCACCCAGCTGACACACTTATATAAACTACGAGACAGTAATGGTAACCTCACCACCCACCCTAAAGATGTCCTGAATCTCTTCTACTCATATTACCAAAAACATTTCTCTGGTCCTAGCTCCCCACCCTCTCCCTCCCCCCAAACCAGGTTAGATGCCCTTTCACTCCCTCAGCTCTCAGAGGAGCAACTACAAACTCTTAATGCTCCCTATACAGGAGAGGAAATTGCCTCCATCTCGTCCCTAAAACCTCAGGCCCCAACGGATTCTCTGTCACCTGTTACAAAAAAATTGCCGACTCCCTAATCCCCAAAATGACTAAACTCTATAACTACATCTTGAAGGGCAAACATTTTCCTGAAGAAATACTACTGGCAAATATCTCCCTGATACTAAAAACCAGGAAAAGACCACACCCTCCCCCAAAACTTTCACCCATCTCTGTCATTAACAAGGACCGTCTGGCCTCTGTCATTACAGCTTTGATATCCCCTGACCAAATGGGCTTTATACCATCCAGACAGATCACTGACAATATACGCTTAGCAACATACATTATCCAAGACGCTGACACTCATTTCAATAAGGTATTACTCCTGAATTTAGACATTAACAAGGCCTTCAACAGCGTTCTCTGGCCCTATTTGGAGACCATTTTATCCAAGTTCGGATACAATGGTAAATTTATTAAATGATTTAAGGCCCTGTACCACCACCCCCACACACACGTATCAAACTCCCAGGATGCAACTCTGAGTACTTTGCTCTGAGCCGAGGAACCAGACAGGGGTGCCCCCTTTCCCCCTTTTATTTGCCCTGGCAATCAAACCCCTCACCCGATCCATCTCCACTGATCCTAATATTAAGCGGTACATGAAGGGGGATCAAGAATTCAAAATCCGTCTCTATGCAGATGATGTCCTCTTGTTTTTCTCTGACCCCCTAATCTCCCTTCCCAACCTTCTAACCTCCTTAGACTCCTTTCATCATCTTAGAGGCCTGGGAGTAAACCCATCTAAATGTACAGCAACACCCATCAATATCCCTGAACCTGTATTGACTACTCTTAAAGACAAGTTTAAATTTTCCTTGAACCATGGCACACTGCAATACCTAGGAATAAAACTGGCCCCCTCGCTTAAGCTGATGTACTCACTAAATTACCCACAAGACTTTCCCAATATCAAATGCCTTCTTAACCATTGGTCCTCATACCAAATTTCATTTTTGGGCCGCATCCAAGCAGTCAAAATGTCTATCCTCCCTAAACTATTATTCTTATTTAGATCACTACCTCTGTATGTCTCTCGCTCCACGTTACTGATGATCCAATCGGATCTGCTAAAGTTTATATGGCAAAATAATAAGCCCCAGTTGGCCACTCACTGATGTATAGGGCCTGATCTGGTGGCATCCTGGGATGCCCGGATTCATGGAAATAATTCCTGGCAACCCGCCTTATCCAACTGGTGAAATGGCATGCTTCCCCTCCATCCATACCATGGCTACAATTTGAGTGGATCTCGGTGGCCCCATACTACCTTCCAGGTCTCCTCTGGTCATGCTCAGTATCCCCCAAAGACATTACTTCACTTAATAATATTGTGGGTCAGTCTCTATCTCTGGACTCTCTACAGGGAGACATTTAAATTACAATCCCCCTAATCTCCCTTCCCAACCTTCTAACCTCCTTAGACTCCTTTCATCATCTTACAGGTCTGGGAGTAAACCCATCTAAATGTACAGCAACGCCCATCAATATCCCTCAACCTGTATTGACTACTCTTAAAGAAAAGTTTAAATTTTCCTCGAACCATGGCACACTGCATTACCTAGGAATAAAACTGGCCCCCTCGCTTAAGCTGATGTACTCACTAAATTACCCACGAGCCTTTCCCAATATCAAATGCCTTCTTAACCATTGGTCCTCATACCAAATTTCATTTTTGGGCCACATCCAAGCAGTCAAAATGTCTATCCTCCCTAAACTATTATTCCTATTTAGATCATTACCTCTGTATATCTCTCGCTCCACGTTACTGACGATCCAATTGGATCTGCTAAAGTTTATATGGCAAAATAATAAGCCCCAGTTGGCCACTCGCTGATGTATAGGGCCCGATCTGGTGGCATCCTGGGATGCCTGGATTTATGGAAATAATTCCTGGCAACCCGCCTTATCCAACTGGTGCAATGGCATGCTTCCACTACATCCATACCATGGCTACAATTTGAGCGGATCTCGGTGGCCCCATACTACCTTCCTGGTCTCCTCTGGTCATGCTCAGTATCCCCCAAAGACATTACTCCACTTAATAATATTGTTGGTCAGTCTCTTTCTCTGGACTCTCTACAGGGAGACATTTAAATTACAATCCAACCCACCCCACTTGACTTCATTCATAGGTGAACCCTTATTCCCTCCAGCCTTTAACACAGGCTCATCGTTCCACCACTGGACGTTGCACAGGCTGGTGACCTTTGATTGCCTGTTACAGGGCTCATCCTTTTGCTCATTTTCACACTTACAGCAGACTTTTGCCCTTAGTAGATCTGATTTTTTCCAATATTTGCAAATAAGACACTTTTTATCCATGTGTATACTATTTGCTGAACTTCCAGGGGTCCCCCCCCTCAACAGAAGTTAGCACATACACTCTTCAGTGCTATTCAATGGGCTGTCGCTCTGAATTGGTGATGCCCCTTGGTGTCATGGTCACAGGGGCTTCTGCGTATGGAGTCCATTAGACTGATGGAAAGAGTGCATCACACTCTCCTGGACTCCATGCACATCTTTGACTGCAAATGGGGTATCTTGACATCCCACCTGCTCAGCACTGAACTCTAGGACCCCTCGGTCCTTTTTCCTTTTGTATAGACAGACTGAGGTCTTCTGAAACAATAAACACAGTTGACATGTACACTTCCTGCCTCTACCGGCAATTCCCACTGGTGTAATCTGTAATCTGCCTTAATTGTGTCATAACTCTTACATTTGTTTTGCTTATATATTTCCGTTTCTGGATTTTGTTTTCTCTTTCCTTTCTAAATATTCCATTACTTACTTTGTTTAAAGGCAACATGAGAGATCTACTTATAATCCGTTGTACCCTGCCTCACAAATGTACTTCGTTCTCTCGGTGCCTGTACACCCTGTATTTTCTGTTATACCTAAAAAAAAAGGTTTGTAAAAAAAAAAAGAGAGAATGGCCATACAGACGGCCTATGAGGCACAAAACCTCACCCCTCCAAGCGGGATCAGAGCACACGCAACCTCGGTCGCAGAAAAAGCAGGGGCAACTCCGGAGCAGATCTGCAGGGCAGCGACATGGTCGAGCTTCAGTACCTTCACAAGGCACTATCGTATAGACCAGCTGTCCGACCAAGACCAGGCATTTGGTTGCAAGGTGCTCCAGTCTTTATCCCCACCCTAGTAAGTATTGCTTGATTCGTACTGTTCATACTGATTATGAACAGTGATCAGTCTCCTCCTCCAGGCAGTCCCATCCCCCCACAGTTAGAAACCTCACCCCTCCAAGCGGGATCAGAGCACACGCAACCTTGGTCGCAGAAAAAGCAGGGGCAACTTCGGAGCAGATCTGCAGAGCAGCGACATGGTCGAGCTTCAGTACCTTCGCAAGGCACTATCGTATAGACCAGCTGTCCGACCAAGACCAGGCATTTGGTCGCAAGGTACTCCAGTCTTTATCCCCACACTAGTAAGTATTGCTTGATTCATACTGTTCATACTGATTATGAACAGTGATCAGTCTCCTCCTCCAGGCAGTCCCATCCCCCCACAGTTAGAAACACTCCCTAGGACACACATTTACCCCTTGATCGCCCCCTAGTGTTAACCCCCTTGCCTGCCAATGACATTTATACAGTAATCAGTGGCTATTTTTAGCTCAATGGTCCCAAAAAAGTGTCAAAAGTATCCGATTTGTCACTGATTACTAGTAAAAAAATAATAATAATAAAAATTCCATAAATCTATCCCCTATTTTGTAGATGCTATAACTTTTGCGCAAACCAATCAATATATGCTTATTGCAATTTTTACCAAAAATATGTAGAAGAATACATATCTGCCTAAACGGAGGAAGAAATTTATTTATTTTTTTGGATATTTATTATAGCAAAAAGTAAAAAATATAGTTTTTTTTTTAAAATCTTGGGTTTGTGTGAAATCCCTGGTGTACCTGCCAGTCCCTTTGCTTTCCTAATGAAAACTGACCACACTAAGCAGGAGAACACACTGTGGTCAGTTCTCTAACTAGCACAGCTTTACACTGGGAATATCAGTTTGCTGCTGTTTATCCTCCCCTAGCTCTTATGCAGCTGAGAACAGAGGAAATATGATTAATTATTAAAAAAGGAAAAAAAAGTGTTTATAAGGTTTTTCACATCTATACACAGATGGTTTACCTTTCATCTGTTTTTTTTTTTTTTTTTGCATAAACAATTTATTGAAAATTCCACAGGGGGGAGGGAGATGGGCGGAGCCTAGCGGAGCAGACATGCATTGTTAGAGCTCCGCACCGCTGAGGAGAGAAGAGAAGGACAAAGCGGAGCCTACAGGCTCAAAAGGTATCCATTTGAACCTTTTTGCCCCAGGGAACAAACTGTGAAAGTTTGGGCAGGAAATATGGTACTGAGAGGAAACCGTGGCAGAAATAAAAATCACCTCACAAAGAGCTCACAGGCACTCACTGCAACTAAAGCAGCTCCAGTCACCTCACAAGATACAGCATCAGGGCGCTCTCACAGACAGAAAATGTCACAGCAAGACTCTCCATTTGAGTCAGATACAGAACAAATCCTCTCACAAACTTCTCCACAAGCCTCCTCAGCATCCCCAGTAATATTATTACAATTTGAAAAGTTGCTTCATAAGGCTTTAAAACAAACCTCAGACCAAATAACAAAAAGCCTAACCAAAGAAATAAGAGAGCTGGGAAACCGCACCGCAGCCCTAGAAATAAAAATGGATGAAATTGAAATTACAACCCAAGTAAATATAACAGAATTGGAACAATTAAAAGAAGAGAATTTAATACTTCAAACTAAGCTCGAAGATTACGAAAATAGAGCCAGACGTTCAAACTTGCGCATAAGGGGATTACCTGAAACTGTGACAGACCTGCAATCTACTATTACTGCTCTATTACAAGAACTAAAGCCAGATATCCCTATTGAACATTTAGAACTGGACAGAGTACACAGAGCCCTCACAGCCAAAAAGAAAGATGGACCCCCACGTGATATAATCACAAAATTTCATTATTACAGAACGAAAGAACAAATACTAATTGCTGCAAGAGAAAAAAAGAACTTAATTTTCAAGGACACAATTATCAAATTTTTGCTGACCTATCCCAACTTACTATTACTAAAAGACGATCCATGAAACCCCAACTAATGGAACTGCAACGCCACAACATTATGTATCAATTGGGCTTCCCCTTTTCAGTCAGATTTAACTACCAAGGTACAATTTACAGAAGCAGATCAGCAGATGAACTACAACAAACCCTTTTAAAAAGAATGGCGTCATCTTCACCTTCAGGCAGCACCCAGAAAATTTCAGAACAAAATGGGAATCATCATTCTCACAAAAGAGGCCGTTATGTCACATCATCCATGGACCAAGAAGATTCAATGGACTGACATCCTAATTTCTGATATCTCTTCATTTATTATACTAAGAGATGGTTCTCTATAAAAAACCTATATTTATAACTGAATGTAACTGCATTCTGATAGTCACACACTGTGTGGGATCATGTTACATTCCAGTTATATTTCTTATTACTTCTGATTCATATAGCCTTAGAATATATAAGTGAAATAAGGAAATTCTTGTTCAGTTATATATTATCAGGTAATAACAATAGATTTATTACTTTTTAGGACAAATATGTTCAATAATCCAGAAGTAATGGAAGCTTTTTCTTTCTTTTCTTAAAACAAATATATTATTACCTAACTAGTTCCTAAAATTATGTTTTTGTTTATTCTAATCTGAAGCAATACAACCTCAATTTTATGAGTTAACATATCTAAACAGTTACATATGAATAAAATATGTAATTGTTTACTCTAAGAGGGTTAAAATCCCAAAATAATTCAAACTATCTTCATCAATACCAAAGTTATTAACAGTACCTTTCTAACTGAATTATTTAGCCTAGGGCAAGACTAACCATATACAACCACCCTGGAATAAATAATTTCAACAAAAACTATATTCTGCACTCCAATTAATGAAACATCATTTTGATGTCTTTTGACATAGCACTTCTCTCCTGTAAGCGGAAGATCCGTGTACCCCCATTAGCCCTCCTCATTCTCCCAACCATATTATGTGGGAGTGTGACGAAGGCACTTATTCCCCTGAAAGAGATATTTATTCTCTTTCACGGGTAAATTGTGATTACTTGCAAAAAATAATTTATACAATGTATCATCTAATCTCATATAAAAAAAGTAAAGATGGCTAGATGGTACCAGAGGATACAGCACCTCATCCCCTAAATAATCAAACGTTAAATGGGTGTGTGGACAAGGGATTATAGCGGTGCTAGGGTCAGGAAGATTAGAGAAGAAAAGATAAAACAAAAAATACTAAAATTACAATTTTATTAATAGTCTATCAAAAATACAATGTACATTATAAACAATTCATACAGTAATTATACAAATTTTGTGGATACATGTACTGTAAGTGACCCTAAGAATGGTCAAGTGGGCCAGATGGCAAGTGGCCACTTGCCATCTGGCCCACTTGACCATTCTTAGGGTCACTTACAGTACATGTATCCACAAAATTTGTATAATTACTGTATGAATTGTTTATAATGTACATTGTATTTTTGATAGACTATTAATAAAATTGTAATTTTAGTATTTTTTGTTTTATCTTTTCTTCTCTAATCTTCCTGACCCTAGCACCGCTATAATCCCTTATCTAATCTCATATGTTTTTTGTTTACTCTTTACTCCAGAATTCACTGGTTTCTTTTCTATCTATTCATCTCTTCAGTCCACACAGGTTGATCTGCGCAGTCAGCTCTGCATAACAAAAAGTAAGTCAAAACTATTTGATCTGTTGCCATGGCACCACTGAATATACTTTCCCTGAATGTTCAGGGAATAAATGTCCCTCAAAAAAGGACCAAAGCCTTCCGTACTTTCCATAACAAGAAGGCTCACATAGTATGCCTCCAAGAAACACACTTCACCAAAGATTCTACTCCAAAATATATTTCTCCTTTTTATCAACAAATTTACACGGCTTCTGCCTGTACCAAGCAAAGGGGAACTCTAATTGCATTTCACCGATCCACACCATTCACCTTATCATCAGAAATTAAAGACCCAGAAGGTAGATACCTGATACTCATGGGTTATATAATGGATACAGCAATCACGATGATTTCCTACTACGCTCCTAACAAACAACCTACACCATTCCTCTCACATATATTACAAGTGATTAATACACACAAAATAGGAACAGTGATAATGTGTGGGGATTCGAACCAGGGCCTCCTCCCATTTCTAGATAAATCACCTTTTACACCATCCAAAATAACCTCTAGATTACCTTTTTCTCAACTTCTTTCCAAATACAATCTGGTAGATTCGTGGAGAGAAAGTAACCCAATGAAAAAGAAATTCCCTTATTTCTCGCACCCTCATCAAACCTTCACCAGAATAGATCATATTTTTCTAACAATAGGAATGATACCAGAAATTATTGCATCAGATATAATTCCGATTCCGTGGTCTGACCATAATGCAGTATACACTACTATAGCCTCAGCCATACCAAAAGCGCATGACCCAACGTGGTACTTACCGGACATAATGCTCAAACACCCACTACATCAGATGGCCATTGAACAAGCTTTAAAGGAATACATATCAAATAATAATACAACAGACATCTCCCCAATAACACTGTGGGAAGCTCATAAGCCTGTCTTGTGTGGTACAATACAAAGACAAATGGCACTATTTAAACGGGAACGCAAAAATCTAGCAAAAAAACTAGAACTCAATTTTAATGCTGGGGGGGATCAATTGGGTATATGGGGTAGGTTAGATCTAGTGCGGACAAGGAGAGGGGGTGAGGATATTATCAACTGCCCTCTCCTTTGCTTGAAAATTCAGTAAGAAATTCAGCATTATTCCTGAAATATAGGAGTGACTACTAAGAACGGACATTAAATAGTCATGTTGCCTCATGTAAGGGTTCCTTAAATGGATGAGAGTTTTTAAAAGACAACCAAGATTCCCAGATGACAGTGAATTTATCAGCTTTGTCTAAGGAAAAGTAGATCAGCTCCTCCATCTCCGCTATGTGATTGATTCGCTGAATCCATTCAATTACCGAAGGCGGGGATGTCGATCGCCAATGCACTGGCACACACATCCTGGCGGCATTGACCATATGCATTGCGATCGATTTTTAATAGCGTTTTTTGGGAAGTTTAGACAAGTGCAGTAGATATTGCGCTGGCGAAAATACCTTTAATTTCTATTTAAAACTGAATGGATTGTTTTACAAGGTGAGGGTTTACAATCACTTTAACCCTAATGTTTGGTCTGCACACCACCAATTGTTTTCTAGCGGCAATGCATTTTTTGTTAATGTGCTTATCACAGGTATTTTTATCTCTAGCAGGCTGTATTAGCCCTTTGCCAACTTGAGCCTGTGGCCCGTTTAACACAAGACCATTCACCTTTAAAGAGACATTCTCACCCACCAGGGCAGCTTCAAAGTTGTCCTGGGAAATCTCAAGCTCCGATGCTACAGCCTCCTGGGAGGTTTCCAGGGACATCTCTGTTGTAGCTGATGCTGTTGCTCAAATATCTCAGTAGTCACCCCTAATATATCTACCTCAGCACTTTTAGATCAGGTATATGCAGAAAACGCAATTCACCATTAGACATTGACACAGGTGCATGTTTGGCTTTAACTCTTGCCTCCCCATTGTACAGGGCATGGCACCAAGGTAAATCCTTCTCACTAAGACCGTGGATCTTCCAATTGGGGTCACTCCCACGTCACAGTGGACAGCCTCACAACCAGTCTTTCCCATGATTACATTGGCAACAGTCTTACCCCTCATTGTAGTAGGTGTAGCAATCTTAACTTCAGTGCATTGCCTCTGGAACCACTCCTCTGCAGTGCTTTCACTGGCCAATGTGACCACAGGGTGAAATTCCAGTTGACTTCTCAGGCCCTTTGACACCCTCTGCAGGCCAAACAGGACTTTTACTTCTAGAATGTATACACCCGCGCTGGGGCATGTTTAAATATAAACGTGCCTAAAAGGACTGCTGCCGGAATTAAGGTGTATAGTCTCTTTATATATTCAATGTACAAGATCCATTGCTATCCCTATACAAAAAAAAATTATGCATATACAATCATTCAAACTGTGCAAAATTAATAAATCAAACCAATGAAAAAAATCACAATAACAAAAGTTCATAGATAAAGTGCATAATCGTGCTGTTTTCAAAGTGCAAGCAGGTAATCCTCAAAAGTGCAATTCGTGCACCAATGCTTCTGTGTCAGTAAAGTGCAATAAGGGCAATAAGGTGGTGTGCTCCCCTCCTATGTGCCCACACGCCTGTTATATGATCAAAATCCTATGTTGTACTGTACTTTCAGATCCTCCACTCTGTCACAGCAAGATGGCAAGATGATACAATGTTTTAATCATGTACAAAGAATCGGGAGATCTCCATAGCGAGACTCCATTTTTATTGGATAAAACATAAATTTAGGTATTAGGCATGCAATGGCAGTTTGGATTACAACTCTGTGGCGTGCCTCCCACAGAGCATCTTCAGAGGTGCACGGAGCGTCTTCTGAAGATGCTCCGTGGGAGGAGCGAAATGCATTAGGTGGAAATTAACGCTGCCAATTGCCTTTTGCACAAGTCCCCTGCAGGCTCAAAAAACTGTGGAATTTCTTTAGATGGGCCAACTTAAAGAGACATCCTCTCCAGGCAGCCATGTATATTGAGCTTTTATACAGTTAAACATTTTTTAGCTTTTTCTCCTTAAGGACTTCTCCCTTCTTACAGGCACACCACATGCTGGTTCTTTAGCCAAGACAGTTCCTGGCATGAACTTACTTTTGCGCAAGGATCTGGACAATTCCACTGCTTTGCATGCTTCGAGCACCACTTGTGATTTTGGTATAAGTTAACTTAATAACTTGTAGCACTTCTCAGTGAGCTCACACCAACCAAAAAGTGCAGTTTCAGAGCTTGGTGACCCACTTTTATTAACAAGAAAAGTAAAGTTCAAACAAAACAGTTGCCTTTTCAGGGGTTTCCACTATCACTTCAAACACGATGGAAACACATTTAAAGGGTAACTCCACTTATGCGGGGAAAAATAGGAATAAAAAATTATCATAGCATATACAATTGCTACACAAATCATATTGTAATTGTATTGTAATGTTATAAAAAAATTACCTTTCCTTTTCAATATCTATCATTTTTTGTAAAATGCAAAATGGCAACCTGGAGGCATTCTGCAGAGATACACAAATGCCCCCCAGAAATGTAATTTCCTACTTGTGTGATTTACTCATTGATTTCCCAAAAGTCTGAACTAAGATACAAGCCAGATTTTGGGTATCCTCTGCAACAAAAATGTTGTTGTCAGTGAGATAGTCCCAAAGGGAAATCACGTCTAAAGGGATTCAGACCCTGCCATTTTCCTCATTAGAATTATGCATGTACAGTAGCTGATTGATAATTATAAAGTCACTCTGATTCACTTTGCACGTGCACACAGACAAACAGCTACATTTTCAGGATAACAAAAGGTAGGAATCTGCAACAAAGTTTATTAAAATCCTTGCAATGTACATAGATCACCAAGAAGGGAATTTTTTTCTCAACAAATGTGGAGTTACTCTTTAAGCCTTCAGGCTTGTTATTATAGCACCACTGCTCAGGCCTCAAACTCAGACTTTTTGCTGGTGCTTCCAAACATTACACAGCACACTGCCCTCATGTACAGCTCTGTACCTTTCAAAGTTATTGTAAGGAAAAAATGCAAAGAAATGCATTGGGTGGATGCCCCCTTGGACTTTAAAGGGCAGGAAGAAATAGATAGTAGGTAGATGAGTATAAAAGGCAAAAAAATGCCAACTTTATTAATGTACAAAAATACAAAAGTGATTTATAGGAAAAATTCAAAACCATATTCAATACAAAAATGCACCAATGATAAAACATCAAAATTTGTTACATAATATATATCACCCAGAGCTGGTAATCCAAAGTGTTACTCATGTTGAGTTGAACTCAATTTGAATTTCACAGCATATATCCCGACATATTTCAGAAAATCGCATTGGAGTGTACTTTTCCTACTTCAGGAAAAATGTATAAATGGGTATATTATTGTTGTATCTGTAACACAAATGTATATATGTATAATATACGCGTAATATTTGTAGTATAGGCATCAACAATATGGTTTGGAGCCTAATTGTATCATGTTACAAAAGTGGTATAAAAAATACTTACATACATATCATTGACTCATTGAGCAAGAAGAGGGTAAAAACAAAAAAGAGAATACAAGCTGGTTGCATGAATCCATAAACATGGCATAGAGGTTATCCGTGTGTCCATGGGCTGAAGAGTGAGATGCATTCACAAGGGATGCCTGGTTTTACAGCGGAAAACAAGTATGGCCACTGTGGAAACAATTATAACAAAAGAGGGGGTGATTAAGTCCACCTGATAATGTTACAGAGTGACAGGGGTAAAGAGATGCTGGTCAAGCAGAGTAGACACATGAACAGAGACCATGTCCATGTATTAACACATATGAAAGTAGCATTTACCTTTAAGATATTAGAAAAATCACAAACTAAACTATGTGAAGGCAGCGCTATTAATGTTCTTTTTTTAAAAACAACCAGATAATGTCAATCTGTCCAATCTGTTGAAAAGTTCAAACTGGGATATGTGTCATCCAAGAAGGCATAATGACAAAAATTGTAAAGTGTCCTTTCCCAGTATACAATGCGTGGGATCTTCGTGAGTAGGTGGATATAAATGAAATGGTGAAACAGTAAGATCACTTAGATTCCAATATGTATATAGATATCTGGTGGATTCTCTTAAAGGTTCAAACCTTACCAGACCATGGTGAATAAACAGCATGCAAGCAGAGTGGGCTCATTCCAAGTGGTTGTCATCCGTAGGAATCACTGACGATCGGCGATGGACAATCAATAGCTGACAGGTGGAGCGGTCTTTTACTCGGAACAGCTCATTCATATGTAAAAACAAGAAAGAGTTCCATAGTATAATACCGTTGATACAAAGACTTTTATTAATTTAAATATCGCCCCCCTGTAGCAAGTACACTCACAAAAAGAAAAGCAATAAAAGCATGTATTGAACTGTCACTGTCTCCAGGAACGCCGCGAAGAAGACTGCAGCGGTATCAAAGCCGCGCGGTATTCAGTGATCAAGCTTCACAAAGTGAATGTTACAAAGGCAGTCGTATAGCCACGTCCTGACGCGTTTCATCATCTAGGACATCATCTGAGGGTGTGGCTATACGATACGACTTCACCCTTTATATATTTTAAACAATCAGTCATCATTAAATAGGCTTAACCCATTCTGCACTCGTCCACCATACTGATAAGGGCTGGACCTCGATACAACTAGTGTATGAAGAGCATAACATCTAAACTTAATAAATATGTATCATACATCATAAGATACAATGTTCACCATAATAATCTTCACCTTATATGCGAGAGAGAGCAAAAGGGCAGTCATGTATATGACATCTCTACTTGGAGTTTCCATCCACATAATAGATCAAATTTAGTAATAGACCCATACACGTGCCGATAAGGCTATATCGGTCCATGGGAAAGAGCCATATTTCCTACGGAGCCATATGGCTGCGATCCGGGTACTGCGTCTAATGCAATCGCATGGATGCGCTTGATGCTGTATATATATATATCGGCTGTATGTAATTAAACTTAGTTCCGTAAATGGCCGAATGACATCAGTTCAAGGGATCAGTGCATTACAACCGGGTAAAACCCTCAATACAAAACATGTAACAAAGGTGTCGGGAGTAACACCCGAGTGATGTTAGTCATTCAAATACTCTAATCTGGCCGCCGATGAACACTTCAAGTTTACTACATTAAATGAGCATATAGTTAATATATTGATAAAATATAAATACCAAAGGAACATTGATCCTAATGGTTAACAAGAACATTATAAGATACTACATATACACAGGTTCCAAATTATTTTGTTGACGGATAATTCGTTTTAATGGACAATAGGCAATATTTCAAGGCTCAGTGCTAACTTAAACGGATAATGTAGCTCCTTATTGTATACTACATAGAAGTTATTATAAAAATATATATATATATATATATATATATATATATATATATATATATATATACACTTAAAATAAATAGGTTAAAGATAGATTCGTTTTAAAACAGAAGAGGGAACAATTAGAAAAAAGCCTAAATTAAACCCACTGCTAAACAGTATTACTTCTAGATATTTGGACGATATGAGGTAGGTGCACATCAAATGCATCACCACATGTTTTTGCAATAGCTCGGAAACAAATGTATTTAAAACAATAATTAGAAACTAGAAAATAAGCAGTTATAAGGACTGACAATATAATAAAAAATGATTCCAAAAAAAAAAATGTAAAAAAATGAAATGTTTGATATTCCTGGGGTATAGCAACAAAGTATTAAACAAAAAGGAGAATAAATATCTGGTACCCAGTTTCTGTAGGATCCCTACAATATATACCTTACCGAAGGTTCATAAGGATCCCGTTTGTCCACCAGCTCGCCCTATCATTAACAGCATAGGATCAGTAACAGCGAGAACTGGCCAATACCTTGATACATTTTTACAAACAAGTGTACTACAGATGTGGGCATACTTAAAAGACACAAAAAACTTTTTGCAACTAATATCTGAGATTGACTTGACAGACAAAAATGATGTGTATTTGGTAACAGTAGATGTCTCCTCTCTATATAGCATCATTCAGCATGATGATGCTTTACTGGCCTTAAACTGGGCTTTAAGTTGCAGAGATGATATTCCGTTTGAGCAAAAGGTGTTTTTGAGACAGGTATTAGATTTTTGCCTGTCTCATAACTACTTTTGGTATAATCATGAATTTTTCTTACAAATAAGAGGCGTTGCAATGGGGGCTAAGTTTGCCCCGAGCCTCGCAAACTTGTTCATGGCGGAATGGGAGGACAAATTTGTATTCTCACAGGGGAGAGAGAGTTTACTCTTCTATAAAAGATTTATAGATGACCTCTTCTTTGTGTGGGAGGGTACAGAAGCCTCACTACAAGCTTTCTTGTATGAGCTTAATTCTAATAAAAATAACATCAAGTTGGATTACACATACATACAGTAAAGAACTTATCCATTATCTGGTTGTGAATGTACAAAGAACAGGTAACTCTTTGTCAACCACTGTTTATTTTAAGCCCACTGATAGGAATAACTATCTGCCGATAAACAGCGGACACCACCCACTGTGGTTAAGGAATATTCCTAAGGTGCAGATAATGAGGATAAGAAGGAACTGTACCTCTGACAGTGACTTCAGGGTCCAAGCTATGGTTATCAAAGAAAAGTTTGTACAAAAGGGCTACAAGGAACAACAATTGGATAAAATAATACAAACTATAGCGGATACTCCACGCAATTTGTGTTTTCAGGACAAGGAATTGAGCGTCAATAACAGGCATGAATGGGGCTTTATTTCTGATTTTCACATCCAGTATAAACAAATTGAGGATATTTTTAAGAAACACTGGCATGTGCTATGTATGGATAGAGTTTTACAACAGGTTTTACCTGAAAATCCTATTTTTACTTATAGACAAAAATATATTATATATACTCCCCAATGGGAGGGGATCTAATATGGTAAGGGAAATTTCTCAACTTGAAACCAAGTGGATTTTCTTGATGGGTACACTTATGCCATTTGGCATTAATATCGAGTTGGATGTAAACTGCTTTATAAGTGACCATTAACCCTTTAATAATATTGATATATTCATCCATTAGCCTATAATGCTCCATTAGCCTGTAATGCTCTTTATTACAACGATTGATGTTGATTATTTACAATATAATTACCTTAAATCACTTATTCATGAGTAATGGTACTAATATTATTATTATCATTAATCCTATATGAAGGCTTGGTCCTTGGATTAATTTGTTTTTTATAAAACACCATTTGGCATTCTAGTGCTATTAATGGCTTATCGTTTTATTATACTGATAGTCCTTTTAATTTAGTTATAATGTAATGATATAACGTAATAATCTTAAAACTATTTAGACTTAATACGATTGTCCATGAGCAATAGCGCTAGTACCACTATAATTATCCCTATAGGTTATCTCTGCCCTCTAATTATGGTAACTCCTTCTTCTTCTTATTATTATTATTTTAGCGGGAGTAAGTATTTATTTATTAGTATTTTTTTATTACATTGTCAGTCCTTATAACTGCTTATTTTCTAGTTTCCAAATATTGTTTTAAATACATTTGTTTCCGAGCTATTGCAAAAACATGTGGTGATGCATTTGATGTGCACCTACCTCGTATCGTCCAAATATCTAGAAGTAATACTGTTTAGCAGTGGGTTTAATTTAGGCTTTTTTCTAATTGTTCCCTCTTCTTAATCTATCTTTAACCTATTTATTTTAAGTGTGTATATATATATATATATATATATATATATATATATATATATATATATATATATATATTTATTTATAATAACTTCTATGTAGTATACGATAAGGAGCTACATTATCCGTTTAAGTTAGCACTGAGCCTTGAAATATTGCCTATTAGCCATTAAAACTAATTATCCGTCAACTAAATCATTTGGAACCTGTGTATATGCAGTATCTTATAATGTTCTTGTTAACCATTAGGATCAATGTTCCTCTGGTATTGGTATTTTATCAATATATTAACTATATGCTTGTTTAATGTAGTAAACTTGAAGTGTTCATCGGCGGCCGGATTCGAGTATTTGAATGACTAACATCACTCGGGTGTTACTCCCGGCACCTTTGTTACATGTTTTGTATTGAGGGTTTTATCCGGTTGTAATGCACTGATCCCTTGAACTGATGTCATTCGGCTATTTACTGAACTAAGTTTAATTACATACAGCCAATATATATATACAACATCAAGCGCATCCATGCGATTGCATTAGATGCAGTACCCGGATCACAGCCATATGACTCCGTAGGAAATATGGCTCTCCCCCATGGACCGATATAGCCTTATCGGCACGTGTATGGGTCTATTGCTAAATCTGATCTATTATGTGGATGAAAACTCCAAGCAGGGATGTCATATACATGACTGCCCTTTTGCTCTCTCTCGCATATAAGGTGAAGATTATTATGGTGAACATTGTATCTTATGATGTATGATACATATTTATTAAGTTTAGATTATGTTATGCGCTTCATACACTAGTTGTATCGAGGTCCGGCCATTATCAGTATGGTGGATGAGTGCAGAATGGGTTAAGTCTATTTAATGATGACTGATTGTTTAAAATATATAAAGGGTGAAGTCGTATCGTATAGCCACACCCTCAGATGATGTCCTAGATGACGAAACGCGTCAGGGTGTGGCTATACGACTGCCTTTGTAACATTCACTTTGTGAAGCTTGTTCACTGTTTGAATACCGCGCGGCTTTGATACCGCTCCAGTCTTCTTCGCGGCGTTCCTGGAGACAGTGACAGTTCAATACATGCTTTTATTGCTTTTCTTTTTGTGAGTGTACTTGCTACAGGGGGGCGATATTTAAATTAATAAAAGTCTTTGTATCAACGGTATTATACTATGGAGCTCTTTCTTGTTTTTACATATGAATGAGCTGTTCCGAGTAAAAGACCGCTCCACCTGTCAGCTATTGATTGTCCATCGCCGATCATCAGTGATTCCTACGGATGACAACCACTTGGAATGAGCCCACTCTGCTTGCATGCTGTTTATTCACCATGGTCTGGTAAGGTTTGAATCTTTAAGAGAATCCACCAGTTATCTATATACATATTGGAATCTAAGTGATCTTACTGTTTCACCATTTCATTTATATCCACCTACCTACTCCACGGAGATCCCGCGCATTGTATACTGGGAAAGGACACTTTACAATTTTTGTCATTATGCCTTCTTGGATGACACATATCCCAGTTTGAACTTTTCAACAGATTGCACAGATTGACATTATCTGGTTGTTTTTAAAGAAAGAACATTATTAGCGCTGCCTTCTCATAGTTTAGTTTGTGATTTTTCTAATACCTTTATTGAGCTTACTTAGTAAGTGTTTCTGGCAGCAGCTGTTCATTATAGATCTGCAATCGGATCTGGTATACTAACTTGGGTATTAATATCATGTATGGTCTTTTATATGTCAGTTGATCTGATCATATTTTCATATATAATTTTATTTATTTATTTATCCGCACCCAGGAGCGCTTGGTGATCGGTGACGTCTTGAGGAATCTACATTTTTTATTTATACCCTTAAGATATACCATACAGCTGAGATCCGGGCTGCAGCCGAAGGACTGACACGGAGTATCCAAGTGTCAGTCTTATTATACCCACTAAGATTAGTGTAGGTGTCAGTCGGATCTCAGCTGTATGGTATATCTTAAAGGTAAATGCTACTTTCATAATTGTTAATACATGGACATGGTCTCTGTCCATGTGTCTACTCTGCTTGACCAGCATCTCTTTACCCCTGTCACTCTGTAACATTATCAGTTGTACTTAATCACCCCCTCTTTTGTTATAATTGTTTCCACAGTGGCCATACTTGTTTTCCGCTGTGAAACCAGGCGTCCCTTGTGAATGCATCTCACTCTCCAGCCCATGGACACACGGATAACCTCTATGCCGTGTTTATGGATTCATGTAGCCAGCTTCTATTCTCTTTTTTGTTTTTACCCTCTTCTTGCTCGATGAGTCAATGATATGTATGTAAGTATTTTTTATACCACTTTTGTAACATGATACAATTAGGCTCCAAACCATATTGTTGATGCCTATACTACAAATATTACGTGTGTATTATACATATATACATTTGTGTTACAGATACAACAATAATATACCCATTTATAAATTTCCCCTGAAAAAGAAAAAGTACACTCCAATGCGATTTTCTGAAACATGTCGGGATATATGCTGTGAAATACAAATTGAGTTCAACTCATCATGAGTAACACTTTGGATTACCAGTTCTGGGTGATATATATATTGTGTAACACATTTTGATGTTTTATCATTGGTGCATTTTTGTATTGTATAAGATTTTGAATTTTTCCTATAAATCACTTTTGTATTTTTGTACATTAATAAAGTTGGCATTTTTTTGCCTTTTATACTCATCTACCTCCTATCTATTTCTTCCTGCCCTTTAAAGTCCAAGGGGGCATCCACCCAATGCATTTCTTTGCATTTTTTCCTTACAATGTTATCTAGGATGTTGGCAGGCTAGCACATTACCCACTTCTAAAAATGTATATGTTTTGTTACCTTTCAAAGTTACTTGCTGCTCTCACTGGACTCACTGTACAGACATGCATGCCTCTGGCTGCACCCTTGCAGCCTCATGGACTCCTGGGGAGGGTGGAGTTCTGAACTATGCCCAAGCCTATGATTATAAAGGCTTTGCACACCTGCATACACAGCCTGCCGGCCCCCAGTAAGACCTGGACATAGGACTGAAGGACCTATTCCAGGCATACCAAAACCTGGACAAAGTTGAAAAAAAACATCTTTATCCTATCAGCATGAACATTCTGGAACCCCTTACCCTGTGTGCTTTTTTACCTCTATTTACACAGTAGCAGAGCCTAGCACTGTAGCACTTGTATAGGACACTGGGTATGTGTCCTGGATAGCAGGTACGTTTCACCAATATTTGACTTGTGGTTATCCCTTTAACAACTCCACATTCATGCTGCCCAGGCCAATTTTCAGCTTTCAGTGCTATCGCAGTTTGAATGACAATGGCACAGTCATGAAACGCTGAACCCAAATTAAATTTTTATTAATTTTTTTTTTAGAAGGATAGAGCTTTCTTTTGGTGGTATTTAATCACCACTGGGTTTTAAATGTTTTGCTAAACAAATGAAGAAAGACTGGAATTGTTGAAAAAAAAATGTTTCAAAAAAGTTTGTTCTGTTCTCACTACATGTAGGCCCCTGGCGTGTATGTAGCTCAACATACAGCTTAAACCTTGAATCCTAAAATAACCAGACTGTCTGTAACTTTGGAACTTTATTACAATGAACAGATGGTGGTTGTATACGAATAGGATGCACATGGGGAAACTAGAAATAAACAGATAAAATTAAAATATAATAAATACATGAATATATATAAATGTCCACTGCGTATACAGTTAAACAAATCTTTTAGCATACCAGCGATGCTGCCTTAGAAGGACCAGGATTCAGACTGACACGGAAACAGTCAGGAGGAGGACATGATGTGACACTCCTTGGCTGGGGGCGGGACCTGAACATGGAGCGTGAGAAGGTGGTTCGAGGAAGATCGGTGGGAGAACCATGGTGTGAGAGGCTGCGGGACTCCCACCTCAGATGGACCTGACCTTTGCTGAATCTTGCTGATCCCCCCCCCTTATGCTGGATGCCGTCTTGTGGCAGAAAACTACTGCACCGCTGTGTTCTATCAGAGGGAAAGCTTGCTGAGCCTTGAAAAGTAAAGCGGCACCCCCCCGCTATCCCCCTTGCCCACACGGGGTGGCACTGACCAGCTGGGAGAGAGGGAGCCAAGTCGGGGAGCTAGGGAAATTATACTAAGGAGCAATCTGGCAGATGGTTAGCCAGGAGCTCTCTGTCAGCATCCCAGGTGCCGAGTAAGTGGAGGAGAGTGGAGCGAAGCGGTGACTGCCGAAGCGTATGCTGGTTGGTGTGGTGACAGAGGATGGAGGAGGAAAGGTCAGGGGGAGAGAAAGTAAAGTACCATGTGAATAGACTGTAAGGTAACATCAGAGCCGGCCTGCATGTCAATGATTGAGGGAGAGGAGAGAACAGCAAGAGAGGGAACCCCAGAAGCAAAGCTGATAAGGCAAACAGACTAAGGGACACACAGCCTTGCACCTTTGATGTGCTTTTATCGGTGTCACTGCTCTTTGTTGCTCTCCTTCCTCTTTTTCTTTTTTTTTACCCCCATTTCTTCTTTCAACCTCTCTACCCCTCTCATTGAAGATCTTGAAGAGAGAAGAAGAGAGGCAGAGCCACCGTACAGGTGCGTAGTTTCCTGAGAAGCTAGAAAGACAGAAGTAAGTGGAGAAGAAGAAAGGGTGAGTGATAACTTACACCTAAATTGACAAACTCAATGTTTTACTCAGGAATGAACTGCCTATGAAACAGCTTTGAAACGCTTTGAAAATGCCTATGATCTGCTTATAAAACTGCTTTGAATTGCTTAGGAAAACAGTATATGAACTGCCTATGAAATTGCTTATAAATTACATATGCAAAAAGGAGCATAGGTATGCAGTAGGAACCTGCATGTGACTGGCAGGGGAAACAAGGGGGAAACCACATATGAATATATGAATTTTGCCTAAAACCGCTTATAAACCGGTCATACAAATGCCCATGAATTATCCATGAAACCGTGCCTGAACTGCCCATGAAATTGTTGATGATTTTTTGAACTATCTAGGTTTGGTCTGTGATAAGGTAATTTGTGAACAGTCCTATATATTTCCTATTGAATGGTTTTAAAAGCAGTTTTTCATTGCGTTTGAAGCTACATCTGAACGGTGTATAGAAAATGCAGATGAACGACCTAGAAAACCACTGAAGAACTGTATCTGAAATTGTGTATGAGTGGCCTATAAACGGCCTAAAAAGGTTCTAGGGAAAGGTATCTCAGGAATAGCAATATATACCCCCTATTGAATTGTGCCATAAGCAACTATTTAGTCAGATAAAAAAAGAAGAAATAAAAGGGGGGGGGCGGTGATAAAGAAGAATCCCATGGATTACTATATGTACAGCTCTGAAAATCTTTATTAACATTTGAGATCATAGAAGTATACAGTCCTCAGGAAGGTGTGGAAAGTACATCAAGTTGCATCAAGTTGAAAATCAACCTGGGGAGACGAAAAATTTAAAAAACCATGATGAAAGGCAGAACTACAAAAGGCAACGAACCAAAAACTCCAAAAGGAAATGCCAACACATGTACGATCAAAAAGTAGGACAAGAGCCCAAAAAGTCCAGGATCAGATAAACAGCAACAAGGAAATAAAGATAGGAAAAAAGATCCTGGAAAAAAGAAAGGAGAGATATCAGGCCAATCCAAAGAAGATATAAGCACAGAAAGTGAACTTGAAATAAGTAAAATGGAGGGACAAAGAGCAGGTGCCCAAATGCCAACAAAACTGGAAATGATAGACATGTTCATAGAGAACTCTATTAAAACAGAAATCTGCACATTACAGGCCAATTTAGGCCAGTTACTGACACGGGTAGAGGAGACAGAAGAAAAAATGGACAAGCAAGCTCAAGAAGTAATAAAGCTAAAAGTACAAGTTAATGATATGAAATTAGAGCAGAGGAGGATGTTATACAAACTAGAGGATCAGGAGAGCCAAAACAGAAGAAAGAATTTAATGATCCGTGCCATACCAGAAGAAAGAGGAGAAGACCTAAGAAAAATAATAAACAAAATATTTAACCCTCTCCTGGAGAATATAGCAGAGGACGGCCTCAAGATAGAAAGAGTTCATAGGATCAGAAAACCTCAAAATATATCAGCAGACTTACCCCGAGATGTTATAGTGAGATTTCAACTATATGAAGAAAAAGCACGAATTTGGGGGAAAATGAGAGGATGACCACCACTAAAATATGAGGGAGCGGACCTCCCAGTTTTTACAGACCTAGTACCAGAAACACTAGCCAAGCGAAAACTCCTTAAACCCTTACTCGAACAAATGCGAACAAAGAATATTAAATATAGTTGGGGTTTTCCGGCATGTTTAATAGGCCAGAAGGATCAATGAGATTAAAGTTTACAGAAGATCTACAAGAATTTTATAATAAATTAGACTTACAAGCTATCCCAGGATGGGCAGAAGAAGAAATATTGATACAGAAGGAAGACGAACTTTGGCAAAAATCGCACAGTCACTAGGAAGACTTAAAAACAAAGGCAAAATCTAAGATTTACCCTAGAGACTGAATAGAAACAGGTGGAAAGAAAGTGGGATTAGATAGAAAGAGCTCAAGCAGAATGAGCAGAAACATAAGATGAAAGGGGAAAATGTTTTAAGCAAAATAGGTTGGGGTGAGCGTGAGGGAGCACAGAAGGGGAGGGAGGAATTAGTGGGGTCAAAGGGGGATGGAGAGTTGGGACATGTGGATCACTGACGCACTCCCGGCCCACCCATCCCTTTTTGAGATCTGGGGGGGTTGGAGGGGAGGCATGGTCAGAGTCTCACCCCAGGATTAGAGAATCATCAGTGGAGATGGATTGTGTTTCCATCCATTGTTCTAGGGCTGGAAAGGGGCCAAAGGGGGTGGGGGTGAGTGGGGATGGTGGAGAGGGCAGGAAGGAGGAGGGTGGGGAGTGTCCAGAGATTCCTATCTATGTGTATGACATCAATCAGATGAATTCTTTCCCTGATAGGTTAGAAAGAGAGTGCTGTGATCTAAGATGACATCAATAAAATGTATATCATATAATATTCGCAGGCCTAATTCGCCAGCAAAGAGGCATAAAATCATAAAGGAGGTTAAACACTATAAAGCTGGGGTAGTGTTCCTTCAGGAGACGCATATCTCCCATGAGACCAATGTAAAGTTGTTTGTGAGGGATCACCCAACATGGTTTTATGGGGATTCTACAACAAGCAGGGCAAAGGCGGTAGCCATTGGAGTGGCCAGAGAGGTGTGGTTCATATAGGAGGAAAGGATGATAGACCCAGAAGGGCGATACCTCTTCCTAAAAGGAAAACTTTATGAAATGGAATGTACACTGGCAAACATCTATTGCCCCAATAAGAACCCAACTAATTATTATATAATAGTCGAACACAGGTTACTAGAGTCGGTGACTAAGACGAATTTTGAAATAACAACACTGTCAGACCATTCCCCGGTGAGCATGGAAATGAAAATACCAGGTGCCCAAAGACAATTAAATTATTGATTGATTAAATGAAGAACTAATACAGGGTATAGAAGAGGAAGAGAAAATAAAAGAAGAAATAGACCAAAATTTCAAAATAAATGACACAAAAGAGATAACGTGGGCCACCCTTTGGGAGGCCCATAATGCCCCGTACACACGATCGGACATTCCAACAACAAAATCCATGGATGTTGGCTCCAACTTGTCTTGCATACACACGGTCACACAAATCTTGTCGGAAATTCTGAACGTCAAGAACGCGGTGACATACAACACATACGACGAGCCAAGAAAAATGAAGTTCAGTAGCCAGTGCAGCTCTTCTGGTTGATTCCGAGCATACATGGAACTTTGTGTGTCGGAATTGTGTACACACGATCGGAATTTCCGACAACGGATTTTGATGTCGGAAAATTTGAGAACCAGATCTCAAATTTTGTATGACGGAAATTCCGATGGAAAATGTTCGATGGAGCCTACACATTTTCGGAATTTCCGACAAAAAGCTCCCATCGAACATTTTCCATCGGAAAAACTGACCGTGTGTATGGGGCATAAGGCCTATATCAGCGGCATCCTGATAGTGATAGGATCAAGGAAAAAAAAGGAAAGGGAAAAAAAATGGAAATATTAATTAAAGAAATCCACGATTTAGAACAGTGGCATAAAAAAAAGATATAAGGGGAGGGGCTCCAGGCACTAGTGATAAAATGGAACAAACTAAAAGACCTATTGGATCAGGAGATGAGGAAGGACTTTGCAAGAAAAAAAATGAAAAAGAAAGAAAGAAAGAAATCGGGGAAACATGTGGCAAGAATATTGAAGAAGAAAAAATCATTAAACTATATATAAAAAATACAGAATAGTACTGGGGAGATAGTATTCTCAACAACAGAAATAGCGAAAGTGTTCCAGAACTATTATGGGTCCTTATATTCAATAAAACAAAAGGGTCAACAAGAAATAGCAAGATCAGAAAAGATAACAGAGTTCTTAAAAAGTGCCAGGCTACCTCAAGTAGCAGAGAATAAGCTAATCACATTAGGAAAACCCATAACAGAAGAGGAGATCAATATAGCATTAAAGGAATCGGCATCGGGAAAAAAGTCCAGGCCCTGATGGCCCTGATGGGTTTACGACTTACTATTACAAATTACCTAAATTATGTTCATATTTGACCAGACTGGGACCAAATTATGAGATGGGAAGAGAAGCCCTGTCGGCCTCAATTACAATTATCCCAAAGGAGGGAAAAGATAGTACACTATGTTCAAGTTAAAGACCAATAACTCTGTTAAATGCCAACACAAAGTTATTCACAAAAGTATTAGCTACCAGGATGAAAGAGTTGATGGTCGACTTGGTGCACGCGAACCAAGTGGGTTTCATCATCAGAGAAGGGAGAGACAAAGAGGTGAGAACTTTGCTCTTGCTTCAGAAAATTATAGAGGAAAATACCACAGATCTACTCCTATCGATTGACACTGAAAAAGTGCTCGACAGGGTAGACTGGGGATTCATGATGAACACCTTGGAAGCCATGGGGATGGGCCCAAGGATGGTCCGATGGATTAAAATTATATAAGCATCCTACTGCAAATGTGAAGGTCAATGGGACTTTATCTTCCCCTTTTGAGATGTACAACGGTACGAGACAGGGGTGTCCCCTATCACCCCTATTATTTGTACTATCATTAGAACCCCTGCTAGCAACAATAAGGAACAACCCAGACATAAGGAATGAAGATAGGAGAGGAGTAACGCAAAATAGCAGCTTATGCTGACAACTATTATTTTATATTTCTAACCCTAGGATTACAATGCCCAATCTAATGAAGACCCTGAAATATTATGAAGAATTATCAAACTTAAAAATAAATCTTTCTAAAACAGAGATCTTAAATATAAATGTAAATAAACAGGAAGAAAGGTGCTTACAGCAAGAATTTCAGTTCATATGGAAGACAGAACTAAAATATCTAGGAATCAGATTAACATTATCCCCAGGAAAATTATATCAGGTAAACTACATCCCACTATTAAATGAAAAAAAAATGGAAATAAGAAAAATAGCAACAGGGCCCCTCTCATGGATAGGACGAATAAATACCATAAAGATGGTAATAGTACTGAAAATTATGTACAAATTTCAAATGTTGCCTATACCCCTACCTGAGATATATTTCAAAACATTCAAAAATATAATAACTAAGTAAAGTTGGCATAATAGGAACCGAGAATATCATTCTTGGTATTAAGGAGAGATAAAATGCAAGGTGGGCTAAAAGTACTAGACTTTAAAAAATACTACAATGCGGTGTTAATTTCACGAGTAATGGAGTGGTCAAGGGAGAAAAATGAAAAAAGATGGGTACAAATCAAGAATGTAATGAGTGATACATGGTTGGGTAGAATTATTTGGATCCCTCCTCAACATAGAGCACTGGGTGAGAATACACATGCACTGACACGAAACGTATTTAGAATTTGGGATCTAATACATAAACAAGGTAAATGGAAATATAACTCTCCACTAATATCACTGAAAGAAACAAAGTATTGTAAACCGGGAAAAGGGAAATTGGATAAAAAATGAAAATGAACCACTAAAGGATATAATAGAAAAGGGGAAAATATGCACATTTCAAGAATTAAAACACAAGACAGAGTTGATGGTGATTGATGAATGGCAATACCTCCAGTTGAAACACTTTGTCATGACTTTGCCTCAACCATTAAGACCAGCGGAAGATCTAAGGCTGCTGGAGTGGCTGAGTATGGCATCAAAAAAATGGTATATCACAGATTTAAAAAATTCTAATGGCAGAGAAAGAGCTGGAGGCCCCGCCATTCATAAAAAAAGACAATTGGGAAAGAGAATTGGGAACACAAGGAAATAAACATAAACTAGGAAAAAATCTTAGATTGGTACATAGCTCCGTAGTCGACACTAACACAGCTGAGATGAACTATAAATGCATTACAACGTGGTATATAACCCCAGATAAAATAAGTAAATATCAAACAGGGAAATCACCATATTGTTGGCGGGGATGTAAAGTAGAGGGACAGGTGGCACATTTATGGTGGGATTACCCAAAAATAAAAAGTTATTGGAAGGAGATCTTACAGTTAATAAAATAAATTACCAAAAGAGAGATATTGGAAGAACCATGGATGTGCTTATTGCATGGGATAGAAAGTTCAATAAAACAATATAAAGAATCTGTGATACCTCACCTAATCAATGCAGCTAAAAGTCAGATACTAAGATACTGGCAAGAAACAAAAAGCCCCACAATAAAAGATTGGTTCGGAAGGGTAGAAGAGACACATACCCTGGAATATTTGAGATACTGTGGAGAGGAGGGAATAGAGGGAATGATGAATAGATGGAAAGATTGGAAGGTGTTTAAGACGACGATGAGATATGTATGTGGAGGTTGTAGGAGGATAAGACAGGGTAAAGTGGGAGAACTGGGAGAAAGGGAGAAAACTCAGATAATGGGATGGATGGGGACGGATGGAGAAGTGGGGAGAGCAGGGGGGGTGATGTAAAACACACATACTAAATGTAATCATGTTGAATTTACGGAATTTGTTTTTGTATGTGGATATAATTAACATAAATAATAAAAAAATAAAAAAAGAAGGACCAGGATTTTCCTTGGAAAAACATGGTGCAGACTTAGCTGGCTCCCATGCGGTCTGTCCCAGTGGAGAAAGTGAAAGAAACTTGTAGTAGGAAGTGGAGCTAGTTCCCAGTGATATAACAGGAAATATGTAATAAACCATAGGACACTGCCCATCAGTGATCTTTTATTAGAGTGCATATAGTGGACAATGTTGGTATTGCAGGTCCAGAAGATATTTTTACTGATAGGCCTAAGGCATGACACTCCCCCGTCTTGTATCGTCAGATGCTCATATTTATTCCTCAGATGACAACAATAAAATTAGTTCAGAAACTGGTCTGAGGAACAACTTTGTCTCCTTGTTTCTATGAATCTTGACTTCCACTTTTCTGACCTTTCCATCCTCACTTGGAAAGGTGTTGGTGATGAGACCCAAAGGCCACTCATTCCTTTGGGAATGACAGTCCTTAACAAGAACAAGGTCTCCTCCTTTTAGGTTGGCTTGTTGTCTTGCCTTTTATTATGTGGCTGTAAAGTGGAGAGGTATTTCTTCCTTCACCTGTTCCAGAAAGTATTTGACAGACTTTGTACTTGTCTCCACTGGAGCAATTATAAGTCTTTAGTGGTGAAATTCCCGTGGGGAGCACTGATTACTCCAGTTTTCCATGTAAAGAGTGCTGCTGGTGTGAGTAAAACAAAGCTTGTCTGGGTTATCTGAGACTGGAGTTAGAGGTCTGGCATTGATGATGGCTGAGACCTCTGCCATGAAGGTTACCAGCCTCTCATGGGTAAGTCGTGTGGTCCCTATTTGCAGAAAGATAGAGTCCAGAATTCTGCGGGCTATGCCTATCATTCTTTCCCATGCTGTCCCCATGTGAGAGGAGTGAGGTGGGTTTAAAGCCTATGAACAGCCCTGGTCTCTGAGGTATCTCTCTACCCCTTTGGTGTCCATGCTTGAAGGAATATGCAGTTCCCTGACTGCTCCAACAAAGTTAGTGCCTCTGTCTGAGCGGATATTTTTTACGGGGCCTCAGATAGCAATGAAGTGCCTGAGGGCATTTATGAAGCTTGAAGTGTCCATAGACTCAATAACTTCGATGTGCACTCTCTGATGACCATATAGGTGAATATGACTGCCCAGTGTTTGTTGTTTGCGTGACCTCCCCTGCTGTGAGGTGCGACAACAGACCAAGGGCCAAAGACATCAAGGCCAACATTGGTGAAAGGAGGGTCTGGAGCAAGTCTGTCAGCTGGAAGGTTGGCCATTTTTTGTGTTTGTAGCATGCCATGAAGTTTGCGACAAGTAACACATTTAAAGATTGCGTTACTTACACATCTCTTAGCTCCAACTATCCATAGGCCGGCAGCTCATAAAGCTCCTTCTGTGAACAGTCTTCCTTGATGTTTGACGTGGGGGTGATGATGTGATATGATAAAGTAAGCAATGTGGTGGTGACCAGGAACTATTAGAGAGTTTCTCTCATATGATTTTAGGTTGGCTCGTCTTAGACAACCACCTACCCTCAATAGTTTATTTTGATCAAGAAATGGATCAAGTTTTATCAGGGCACTGTCACTAGGAATAGGTTTTCTGTTCAAGATACAGTCGATCTCCTTAGCATAGGTTTCATGCTGTACAGTACGGATGATAAGATCCTGAGACTGCTGGAGCTCTAATGCTGAACCGATCCTTTGACAATGATTCCATCCTTTGCAGTCACAGATGTTTGAGTTACCTTTGAAAGAGTGTGCTATATAGGTGAGACAAGAAATAGCTTGAACAAGTGCCTTCCATTTTGAGAACCTGTTAAATCTATTAGATTTAAGCTTGCAGTCTGAAGTTGCAGTCTGAAATGTCGAGATCTCAGGACGGATTTCAGTATCTGAGTCTGGATTTACAGTTCAATGGTGTCACTCTTAGGAACAGTCTGTTCTGCATTGTACAAGAATGCAGGTCCTGTAAACTATGTTGTGTCTTTAGGGTTACATGCAACAACAGCTCTTGTAGCATGGTCTGCAGGATTATGGCCAGTAGGTACGTAGCACCATTGTGTTGGCCAAGTGGATTTCCTAATCCTCAACACTCTGTTGGTGACGTAAATATAGAAATGTCTGGTCTCATTGTAGATGTAGCATAGCACTACATTGCTGTCAGTGTAGGGCTGGATATCCTTGAGGTCAATGTCCATTTCTGAGGTTATTAGTTCTGCTAGTTCAACAGCTAGTACTGTAGCAAAAAGTTCTAGCTTAGGTACAGTGTGCTAAAGGTGTGGAGCTAGCTTTGCCTTGCCCAATGACGAATCCTATGTGGCATTGTGCTGTAGTGTCCACAGTTCCTAAGTAGGCCACAGCATCTATTGCCTTGATAGAAGCATTACAGAATATGCAAAGGTTTTGGCTCTGTGTCTTTGTAGAGGGTACGGGAGCATATGGGCGTGAAACATGGAGATCAGATAAGACTGATAGAGAGTTCCTCCACTCTACCCAGTTCCTCTTATTAAGGGGTAGCGGGGCATCCCAGTCTCTAAGTAGGGCTTTACCTTGAATTGTCACAGGTGCTGCAAATCCTAATAGATCGTATAGGCTATTAATTGTGGACAAGACACCTCTGTGAGTGAAGGGCCTTTCTTCTCCGTTTATTTGGAAGGTAAAGAAATCAGATTTCAAGTCCCAAAGTAGATCTAGACTGCGCTGTACAGGTAAAGAGTCTGTACCTATATCTAAGTCTCTTAGATCATTAGAATTGTCTTGAGCAGGGAATGCTTCTATTACCTCTTTGCTGTTGGACGCAATCTTGTGAAGCCTGAGATTGGAACAAGCGAGCATCTCCTTGGCTCTTTTAAGAAGACAGATTGCAGACTCCCTGGAAGGTAAGGATTTTAAACAGTCATCTACATAAAAGTCTTTCTCTACAAATTGTTTTGCATCTGAGCCATACTCAAGTTCACCTTCTTGGGCGGAATGTCTGAGTCCGTAGATAGCGACCGCAAGTGAAGGGCTATTGCCAAAGATGTGTACCCTCATGCGATACTCTGAGATGTCTTTGGAAGGGTCATTATCTCTGAACCAAACAAACCTTAGAAAGTTTCTGTCTTCCACTCTGACCAGGAAGCAATGGAACATGTGTTGGATGTCAGCTATGGAGGCAACAGAATCTTTGTGGAATCGTAAGAGCACTCCCAGAAGTTTGTTGTTGAGGTCTGGGCCTGTCAAGAGGACGTTGTTCAAGGAGACACCCTTGAATTTGGCACTAGCGTCAAACACTATTCTGATTTGACCTGGCTTTTTAGTATGCTACACTCCGAATATAGGGAGGTACCAACACTCTTCAGAGTCTTTAAGGGTGGGAGGTATCTTGGAGTGACCGTGGGGAGGGAAGAGAAACGTTGTAGCACTTGCTCTCTGTTATTGGGAAAGCGTTGCCTCTGTGGTCTGAAGGGAGGAGGTGTGACCCATCTGTTTGTGCTAACTTTGACTAGTCCTTGCTCCATTATTTCTAAGACGAGTTTGTCCTCAATAGACATTGCCACACAATTGTCATCTTTAGTTCTTTGAAAGACTGTGCACCCTAAATGGTCTTGGTCACTGTCACAGGCAAAGTTGTCACTAGTGGGGCTTGTGAAGGGACAAGACAAGTGGGTCCTGTTGGCCAATTCCTTAACAAGGAAAAGGTTGTGGCATGGCTGGAAAAGATAGGGACACCCATTCTCTAGGGTATTTGTGAGCATGCTGCTAACGGAGTTCGGTTTGTGCACGCTTGCTAGACTGACATCTCCTATGATGAACCATCCGAGGTCTAACCTCTGAGCATAAGGAGCGTTGTTGGGACCATTAATTTGAGCTCTTGATTTGTGGACTCGTAAGATATCTCTGCCAAGGAGTAGGATAATCGGAGCCTAAGGATCTGGTATAAGTTCTTGTATAAGATGTGCCATTAGGGTTGCCACCTTTCTTTCGAGCCAAACCCGAACACTTCAGCGGGGCTTGGCATTTTTTTTGTAGCATACACTATGAAATTGTAAAATACCTGGGACACCTCTGTGTGCCCTAGGGGAGTAGTAATGCAGCACGCGCAACAGTGAACAGTGGGTGTAGCCAATTGCATATAGCGCAGGTGTGTGTAATGTACAATATAGTGTATATAGTGCAGGTGTGTGTAGTGTACAATATAGTGTATATAGTGCAGACGTGTGTAATGTACAATATAGTGTATATATTGCAGGCGTGTGTAATTTAAAATATAGTGTATATAGTGCAGGCGTGTGTAATGTACAATATAGTGTATATGGTGCAGGCGTGTGTAATGTACAATATAATGTATATATTGCAGGCGTGTGTAATTTACAATATAGTGTATATATTGCAGGCGTGTGTAATTTACAATATAGTGTATATAGTGCAGGCGTGTGTAATGTACAATATAGTGTATATAGTGCAGGCGTGTGTAATTTACAATATAGTGTATATAGTGCAGGCGTGTGTAATGTACAATATAGTGTATATAGTACAGGCGTGTGTAATGTACAATATAGCGTATATAGTGCAGGCGTGTGTAAGGTACAATATAGTGTATATAGTGCAGGCTTGTGTAATGTACAATATAGTGTATATAGTGCAGGCATGTGTAATGTACAATATAGTGTATATGGTGCAGGCGTGTGTGATGTACAATATAGTGTATATGTAGTGTGTAAAGTTTGGTGGGGACCCTCCCAGTGTAATTTTGGGGGGGTGGGGGGAGGTCTCCTGGTGTAGTATGGGGGGGACAAGGGTGTCTTCCTTTAAGGTATTGGCTGAGGATAGCTAAGCTGTGCATGATACATGAACCTAAGTATGTGTGCGTATTGTATGGGGGGGGGGACTGTATGTATGCATATTGTATGGGGGGGGGACTGTATATATGTATGGTACATGGATGGTGTATGGGGGGACTGTATATATGGATGGTATATGGGGAACTGTATATATGGATGGTATATTTTTCACTCTTTGTTATATTAAAGCCATTTGCTAAAATCATTTACGTTCATTTTTTTTCCTCATTAATGTACACAGAGCACCCCTATATTGGCAGAATTGTTGACATTTGTGCAGATTTATTAAAAAAGAAAAACTGAAATATCACATGGTCCCAAGTATTCAGACCCTTTGCTGTGACATATATTTAACTCAGGTGCTGTCCATTTCTTCTGATCATCCTTGAGATGGTTCTACACCTTCATTTGAGTCAAGCTGTGTTTGATTATACTGATTGGACTTGATTAGGAAAGCCACACACCTGTCTATATAAGACCTTACAGCTCACAGTGCATGTCAGAGCAAATGAGAATCATGAAGTCAAAGAAACTGCCTGAAGAGCTCAGAGACAGAAGTGTGGCAAGGAACAGATCTGGCCAAGGTTACAAAAATTTCTGCTGCATTTAAGGTTCCTAAGAGCACAGTGGCCTCCATAATCCTTAAATGGAAGACGTTTGGGACAACCAGACCCCTTCCTAGAGCTGGCCGTCCGGCCAAACTGAGCTATCGGGAGAGAAGAGCCTTGGTGAGAGGGGTAAAGAAGAACCCAAAGATCACTGTGGCTGAGCTCCAGAGATGCAGTCGGGAGATGGGAGAAAGTTGTAAAAAGTCAACCATCACTGAGCCCTCCACCAGTTGGGGCTTTATGGCAGAGTGGCCCGATGGAAGCCTATCTTCAGTGCAAGACACATGAAAGCCCGCATGGAGTTTGCTAAAAAAACACCTGAAGGACTCCAAGATGGTGAGAAATAAGATTCTTTGGTCTGATGAGACCAAGATAGAACTTTTTGGCCTTAATTCTAAGCAGTATGTGTGGAGTAAACCAGGCACTGCTCATCACTTGTCCAATACAGTCCCAACAGTGGCGCATGGTGGTGGCAGCATCATGCTGTGGGGGTGTTTTTCAGCTGCAGGGACAGGACAACTGGTTGCAATTGAGGGAAAGATGAATGCGGCCAAGTACAGGGATATCCTGGACGAAAACCTTCTCCAGAGTGCTCACGACCTCAGACTGGGCCGAAGGTTTACCTTCCAACAAGACAATGACACTAAGCACACAGCTAAAATAACGAAGGAGTGGCTTCACAACAACTCCGTGACTGTTCTTGAATGGCCCAGCCAGATCCCTGACTTAAAACCAATTGAGCATCTCTGGAGAGACCTAAAAATGGCTGTCCACCAACGTTTACCATCCAACCTGACAGAACTGGAGAGGATCTGCTAGGAGGAATGGCAGAGGATCCCCAAATCCAGGTGTGAAAAACTTGTTGCATCTTTCCCAAAAAGACTCATGGCTGTATTAGATCAAAAGGGTGCTTCTACTAAATACTAAGCAAAGGGTCTGAATACTTAGGACCATGTGATATTTCAGTTTTTCTTTTTAAATAAATCTGCAAAAATGTCAACAATTCTGTGTTTTTCTGTCAATATGGGGTGCTGTGTGTACATTAATGAGGAAAAAAATGAACTTAAATGATTTTAGCATATGGCTGCAATATAACAAATAGTGAAAAATTTAAGGGGATCGGAATACTTTCCATTCACACTGTGTATATATATATATATATATATATATATATATATATATATATATATATAGTGTATGGTGGGGGGAGTGGTGAGGATTGTATGTATGTATGGTGTATGGGGGTGGGTTAGAAGAACCCTTTGAAATCCTGACATACTAAGATCACAAAAACGTACTTTACAAGCTTGTCTCACACCGCGATCTCCACACACTTTTCAAAAGAGCAGCAGGGAACGCAGGGGCTCTGCCTTCAACCTCACTTCTGTGTCCCTCCTTTAGCCAGCCAGAGGAGAGCACCCGGCAACATGGAGGCTCCGCCTCTGTCTCTGTGTCCCATCTGCAGTACACTGAGCAGATGGAGGCACACGCCGCTGACACTGACAGTGCAGGGAGTAGATAGGGAGGCAGCAGGAGCAGATACCATTGCGGACCCAAACTCAGGACATGGCCGTGGTGGCACAGCTTAGGCAAGGCACGCCACACAAGGAGCCACTGGTGGCTGACAGAGGAGGGTGGCTGACAGAGGAAAGGGGCTGATAGAGGAGGAGGGCTGACAGAGAGGAGGGGGGCTGACAGAGGAGGGGGTGGCTGACAGAGGAGGGGGTGGCTGACAGAAGAGGGGGGTGGCTGACAGAGGAGGGGGGTGGCTGACAGAGGAGGGGGTGGCTGACAGAGAGGAGGGGGACTGACAGAGGAGGGGAGCTGACAGAGAGAAGGGGGGCTGACAGAGGAGAGGAGCTGACAGAGGAGGGGGGCTGACAAAGGAGGGGAGCTGACAGAGGAGGGGGTAGCTGACAGAGGAGGGGGCCAACAGAAAGGAGGGGGCTGACAGAGGAGGGGGCCAACAGAAAGGAGGGGCTGACAGAGGGGGGAACTGACAGAGATTAGGGGGGCCCAGTCCGACAGAGGAGGGGGCTGGCAGAGAGGAGGGGGGTGGCTGACAGGAAGGGAGCTTACAGAGCAGATTAGACCTACCTCAGGAGACAGTGCACACAGCGTGAGGCAGGACTCTGGGAGCAAGCAGAAGGCGCGATTATCCAGCTCCGCCTCAACATGTGACCATCTCCACTGGCCAATCACAGACCCTCATGTCTGCTGCCCCGTACATGACATATTCCGTTCAGCCAATCACAGAGGGCACCCGCAGGGCTCCGAGCGCAGTGATGTCCCGGCACTGTGTGACAGTGATAGCGGGCACGGGATGTGCGGCGCCTCTCGAGATCCGCTGCCACTGTCCACAGGACGGTGGTATTTGTGCCCGGGTTTCCACCCGTCATGTGTCAAAACCCGGACTGTCCAGGTCAAAACCGGACAAGTGGCAACCCTATGTGCTATGTGTTTCAAGTGTGGGTGATGAGCAGCTGCATCTGGTGTAAGAATTTCAGATCTATGGTCAGGGATCTGGTTGCATTCGATAAGAGTTGGCAAAGACCTAACTCTGGATCAGGGCCCCACCCAACAGACAGGAAGTCTGTGCATGGGAGTCAGGTGGACTCTCATTCCTCTGCAGGAGTCAGAGACTGCATGGGGAAGCCAGAGCATGCATGTCTACAGGAGGCAGATGTAGTTTGTGACAGAGCAGCAAGAAGCTGATCGGGAGTAAGCTAGGAGAGAGCTGGTGTGGTGACAGAGGATGGAGAAGGAAAGGTCAGGGGGAGAGAAAGTAAAGTACCATGTGAATAGACTGTAAGGTAACATCAGAGCCGGCCTGCATGTCAATGATTGAGGGAGAGGAGAGAACAGCAAGAGAGGGAACCCCAGAAGCAAAGCTGATAAGGCAAACAGACTAAGGGACACACAGCCTTGCACCTTTGATGTGCTTTTATCGGTGTCACTGCTCTTTGTTGCTCTCCTTCCTCTTTTTCTTTTTTTTTACCCCCATTTCTTCTTTCAACCTCTCTACCCCTCTCATTGAAGATCTTGAAGAGAGAAGAAGAGAGGCAGAGCCACCGTACAGGTGCGTAGTTTCCTGAGAAGCTAGAAAGACGGAAGTAAGTGGAGAAGAAGAAAGGGTGAGTGATAACTTACACCTAAATTGACAAACTCAATGTTTTACTCAGGAATGAACTGCCTATGAAACAGCTTTGAAACGCTTTGAAAATGCCTATGATCTGCTTATAAAACTGCTTTGAATTGCTTAGGAAAACAGTATATGAACTGCCTATGAAATTGCTTATAAATTACATATGCAAAAAGGAGCATAGGTATGCAGTAGGAACCTGCATGTGACTGGCAGGGGAAACAAGGGGGAAACCACATATGAATATATGAATTTTGCCTAAAACCGCTTATAAACCGGTCATACAAATGCCCATGAATTATCCATGAAACCGTGCCTGAACTGCCCATGAAATTGTTGATGATTTTTTGAACTATCTAGGTTTGGTCTGTGATAAGGTAATTTGTGAACAGTCCTATATATTTCCTATTGAATGGTTTTAAAAGCAGTTTTTCATTGCGTTTGAAGCTACATCTGAACGGTGTATAGAAAATGCAGATGAACAACCTAGAAAACCACTGAAGAACTGTATCTGAAACTGTGTATGAATGGCCTATAAACGGCCTAAAAAGGTTCTAGGGAAAGGTATCTCAGGAATAGCAATATATACCCCCTATTGAATTGTGCCATAAGCAACTATTTAGTCAGATAAAAAAAGAAGAAATAAAAGGGGGGGGGGGGGGCGGTGATAAAGAAGAATTCCATGGATTACTATATGTACAGCTCTGAAAATCTTTATTAACATTTGAGATCATAGAAGTATACAGTCCTCAGGAAGGTGTGGAAAGTACATCAAGTTGTATCAAGTTGAAAATCAACCTGGGGAGATGAAAAATTTAAAAAACCATGATGAAAGGCAGAACTACAAAAGGCAACGAACCAAAAACTCCAAAAGGAAATGCCAACACATGTACGATGAAAAAGTAGGACGAGAGCCCAAAAAGTCCAGGATCAAATAAACAGCAACAAGGAAATAAAGATAGGAAAAAAGATCCTGGAAAAAAGAAAGGAGAGATATCAGGCCAATCCAAAGAAGATATAAGCACAGAAAGTGAACTTGAAATAAGTAAAATGGAGGGACAAAGAGCAGGTGCCCAAATGCCAACAAAACTGGAAATGATAGACATGTTCATAAGACTAGAGAACTCTATTAAAACAGAAATCTGCACATTACAGGCCAATTTAGGCCAGTTACTGACACGGGTAGAGGAGACAGAAGAAAAAATGGACAAGCAAGCTCAAGAAGTAATAAAGCTAAAAGTACAAGTTAATGATATGAAATTAGAGCAGAGGAGGATGTTATACAAACTAGAGGATCAGGAGAGCCAAAACAGAAGAAAGAATTTAATGATCCGTGCCATACCAGAAGAAAGAGGAGAAGACCTAAGAAAAATAATAAACAAAATATTTAACCCTCTCCTGGAGAATATAGCAGAGGACGGCCTCAAGATAGAAAGAGTTCATAGGATCAGAAAACCTCAAAATATATCAGCAGACTTACCCCGAGATGTTATAGTGAGATTTCAACTATATGAAGAAAAAGCACGAATTTGGGGGAAAATGAGAGGATGACCACCACTAAAATATGAAGGAGCGGACCTCCCAGTTTTTACAGACCTAGTGCCAGAAACACTAGCCAAGCGAAGACTCCTTAAACCCTTACTCGAACAAATGCGAACAAAGAATATTAAATATAGTTGGGGTTTTCCGGCATGTTTAATAGGCCAGAAGGACGTAAGATCAATGAGATTAAAGTTTACAGAAGATCTACAAGAATTTTATAATAAATTAGACTTACAAGCTATCCCAGGATGGGCAGAAGAAGAAATATTGATACAGAAGGAAGACGAACTTTGGCAAAAATTGCACAGTCACTAGGAAGACTTAAAAACAAAGGCAAAATCTAAGATTTACCCTAGAGACTGAATAGAAACAGGTGGAAAGAAAGTGGGATTAGATAGAAAGAGCTCAAGCAGAATGAGCAGAAACATAAGATGAAAGGGGAAAATGTTTTAAGCAAAATAGGTTGGGGTGAGCGTGAGGGAGCACAGAAGGGGAGGGAGGAATTAGTGGGGTCAAAGGGGGATGGAGAGTTGGGACATGTGGATCACTGACGCACTCCCGGCCCACCCATCCCTTTTTGAGATCTGGGGGGGTTGGAGGGGAGGCATGGTCAGAGTCTCACCCCAGGATTAGAGAATCATCAGTGGAGATGGATTGTGTTTCCATCCATTGTTCTAGGGCTGGAAAGGGGCCAAAGGGGGTGGGGGTGAGTGGGGATGGTGGGGAGGGCAGGAAGGAGGAGGGTGGGGAGTGTCCAGAGATTCCTATCTATGTGTATGACATCAATCAGATGAATTCTTTCCCTGATAGGTTAGAAAGAGAGTGCTGTGATCTAAGATGACATCAATAAAATGTATATCATATAATATTCGCAGGCCTAATTCGCCAGCAAAGAGACATAAAATCATAAAGGAGGTTAAACACTATAAAGCTGGGGTAGTGTTCCTTCAGGAGACGCATATCTCCCATGAGACCAATGTAAAGCTGTTTGTGAGGGATCACCCAACATGGTTTTATGGGGATTCTACAACAAGCAGGGCAAAGGCGGTAGCCATTGGAGTGGCCAGAGAGGTGTGGTTCATATAGGAGGAAAGGATGATAGACCCAGAAGGGCGATACCTCTTCCTAAAAGGAAAACTTTATGAAATGGAATGTACACTGGCAAACATCTATTGCCCCAATAAGAACCCAACTAATTATTATATAATAGTCGAACACAGGTTACTAGAGTCGGTGACTAAGACGAATTTTGAAATAACAACACTGTCAGAACATTCCCCGGTGAGCATGGAAATGAAAATACCAGGTGCCCAAAGACAATTAAATTATTGATTGATTAAATGAAGAACTAATACAGGGTATAGAAGAGGAAGAGAAAATAAAAGAAGAAATAGACCAATATTTTAAAATAAATGACACAAAAGAGATAACGTGGGCCACCCTTTGGGAGGCCCATAATGCCCCGTACACACGATCGGACATTCCAACAACAAAATCCATGGATGTTGGCTCCAACTTGTCTTGCATACACACGGTCACACAAATCTTGTCGGAAATTCTGAACGTCAAGAACGCGGTGACGTACAACACATACGACGAGCCAAGAAAAATGAAGTTCAGTAGCCAGTGCAGCTCTTCTGGTTGATTCCGAGCATACATGGAACTTTGTGTGTCGGAATTGTGTACACACGATCGGAATTTCCGACAACGGATTTTGATGTCGGAAAATTTGAGAACCAGCTCTCAAATTTTGTATGACGGAAATTCCGATGGAAAATGTTCGATGGAGCCTACACATGGTCGGAATTTCCGACAAAAAGCTCCCATCGAACATTTTCCATCGGAAAAACTGACCGTGTGTACGGGGCATAAGGCCTATATCAGCAGCATCCTGATAGTGATAGGATCAAGGAAAAAAAGGAAAGGGAAAAAAAATGGAAATATTAATTAAAGAAATCCACGATTTAGAACAGTGGCATAAAAAAAAGATATAAGGGGAGGGGCTCCAGGCACTAGTGATAAAATGGAACAAACTAAAAGACCTATTGGATCAGGAGATGAGGAAGGACTTTGCAAGAAAAAAAATGAAAAAGAAAGAAAGAAAGAAATCGGGGAAACATGTGGCAAGAATATTGAAGAAGAAAAAATCATTAAACTATATATAAAAAATACAGAATAGTACTGGGGAGATAGTATTCTCAACAACAGAAATAGCGAAAGTGTTCCAGAACTATTATGGGTCCTTATATTCAATAAAACAAAAGGGTCAACAAGAAATAGCAAGATCAGAAAAGATAACAGAGTTCTTAAAAAGTGCCAGGCTACCTCAAGTAGCAGAGAATAAGCTAATCACATTAGGAAAACCCATAACAGAAGAGGAGATCAATATAGCATTAAAGGAATCGGCATCGGGAAAAAAGTCCAGGCCCTGATGGCCCTGATGGGTTTACGACTTACTATTACAAATTACCTAAATTATGTTCATATTTGACCAGACTGGGACCAAATTATGAGATGGGAAGAGAAGCCCTGTCGGCCTCAATTACAATTATCCCAAAGGAGGGAAAAGATAGTACACTATGTTCAAGTTAAAGACCAATAACTCTGTTAAATGCCAACACAAAGTTATTCACAAAAGTATTAGCTACCAGGATGAAAGAGTTGATGGTCGACTTGGTGCACGCGAACCAAGTGGGTTTCATCATCAGAGAAGGGAGAGACAAAGAGGTGAGAACTTTGCTCTTGCTTCAGAAAATTATAGAGGAAAACACCACAGATCTACTCCTATCGATTGACACTGAAAAAGTGCTCGACAGGGTAGACTGAGGATTCATGATGAACACCTTGGAAGCCATGGGGATGGGCCCAAGGATGGTCCGATGGATTAAAATTATATAAGCATCCTACTGCAAATGTGAAGGTCAATGGGACTTTATCTTCCCCTTTTGAGATGTACAACGGTACGAGACAGGGGTGTCCCCTATCACCCCTATTATTTGTACTATCATTAGAACCCCTGCTAGCAACAATAAGGAACAACCCAGACATAAGGAATGAAGATAGGAGAGGAGGAACGCAAAATAGCAGCTTATGCTGACAACTATTATTTTATATTTCTAACCCTAGGATTACAATGCCCAATCTAATGAAGACCCTGAAATATTATGAAGAATTATCAAACTTAAAAATAAATCTTTCTAAAACAGAGATCTTAAATATAAATGTAAATAAACAGGAAGAAAGGTGCTTACAGCAAGAATTTCAGTTCATATGGAAGACAGAACTAAAATATCTAGGAATCAGATTAACATTATCCCCAGGAAAATTATATCAGGTAAACTACATCCCACTATTAAATGAAAAAAAAAATGGAAATAAGAAAAATAGCAACAGGGCCCCTCTCATGGATAGGACGAATAAATACCATAAAGATGGTAATAGTACTGAAAATTATGTACAAATTTCAAATGTTGCCTATACCCCTACCTGAGATATATTTCAAAACATTCAAAAATATAATAACTAAGTAAAGTTGGCATAATAGGAACCGAGAATATCATTCTTGGTATTAAGGAGAGATAAAATGCAAAGTGGGCTAAAAGTACCAGACTTTAAAAAATACTACAATGCGGTGTTAATTTCACGAGTAATGGAGTGGTCAAGGGAGAAAAATGAAAAAAGATGGGTACAAATCAAGAATGTAATGAGTGATACATGGTTGGATAGAATTATTTGGATCCCTCCTCAACATAGAGCACTGGGTGAGAATACACATGCACTGACACGAAACGTATTTAGAATTTGGGATCTAATACATAAACAAGGTAAATGGAAATATAACTCTCCACTAATATCACTGAAAGAAACAAAGTATTGTAAACCGGGAAAAGGGAAATTGGATAAAAAATGAAAATGAACGACTAAAGGATATAATAGAAAAGGGGAAAATATGCACATTTCAAGAATTAAAACACAAGACAGAGTTGATGGTGATTGATGAATGGCGATACCTCCAGTTGAAACACTTTGTCATGACTTTGCCTCAACCATTAAGACCAGCGGAAGATCTAAGGCTGCTGGAGTGGCTGAGTATGGCATCAAAAAAATGGTATATCACAGATTTAAAAAATTCTAATGGCAGAGAAAGAGCTGGAGGCCCCGCCATTCATAAAAAAAGACAATTGGGAAAGAGAATTGGGAACACAAGGAAATAAACATAAACTAGGAAAAAATCTTAGATTGGTACATAGCTCCGTAGTCGACACTAACACAGCTGAGATGAACTATAAATGCATTACAACGTGGTATATAACCCCAGATAAAATAAGTAAATATCAAACAGGGAAATCACCATATTGTTGGCGGGGATGTAAAGTAGAGGGACAGGTGGCACATTTATGGTGGGATTACCCAAAAATAAAAAGTTATTGGAAGGAGATCTTACAGTTAATAAAATAAATTACCAAAAGAGAGATATTGGAAGAACCATGGATGTGCTTATTGCATGGGATAGAAAGTTCAATAAAACAATATAAAGAATCTGTGATACCTCACCTAATCAATGCAGCTAAAAGTCAGATACTAAGATACTGGCAAGAAACAAAAAGCCCCACAATAAAAGATTGGTTCGGAAGGGTAGAAGAGACACATACCCTGGAATATTTGAGATACTGTGGAGAGGAGGGAATAGAGGGAATGATGAATAGATGGAAAGATTGGAAGGTGTTTAAGATGACGATGAGATATGTATGTGGAGGTTGTAGGAGGATAAGACAGGGTAAAGTGGGAGAACTGGGAGAAAGGGAGAAAACTCAGATAATGGGATGGATGGGGACGGACGGAGAAGTGGGGAGAGCAGGGGGGGTGATGTAAAACACACATACTAAATGTAATCATGTTGAATTTACGGAATTTGTTTTTGTATGTGGATATAATTAACATAAATAATAAAAAAATAAAAAAAGAAGGACCAGGATTTTCCTTGGAAACACATGGTGCAGACTTAGCTGGCTCCCATGCGGTCTGTCCCAGTGGAGAAAGTGAAAGAAACTTGTAGTAGGAAGTGGAGCTAGTTCCCAGTGATATAACAGGAAATATGTAATAAACCATAGGACACTGCCCATCAGTGATCTTTTGTTAGAGTGCATATAGTGGACAATGTTGGTATTGCAGGTCCAGAAGATATTTTTACTGATAGGCCTAAGGCATGACACTCCCCCGTCTTGTATCGTCAGATGCTACTATTTATTCCTCAGATGACAACAATAAAATTAGTTCAGAAACTGGTCTGAGGAACAACTTTGTCTCCTTGTTTCTATGAATCTTGACTTCCACTTTTCTGACCTTTCCATCCTCACTTGGAAAGGTGTTGGTGATGAGACCCAAAGGCCACTCATTCCTTTGGGAATGACAGTCCTTAACAAGAACAAGGTCTCCTCCTTTTAGGTTGGCTTGTTGTCTTGCCTTTTATTATGTGGCTGTAAAGTGGAGAGGTATTTCTTCCTTCACCTGTTCCAGAAAGTATTTGACAGACTTTGTACTTGTCTCCACTGGAGCAATTATAAGTCTTTAGTGGTGAAATTCCCGTGGGGAGCACTGATTACTCCAGTTTTCCATGTAAAGAGTGCTGCTGGTGTGAGTAAAACAAAGCTTGTCTGGGTTATCTGAGACTGGAGTTAGAGGTCTGGCATTGATGATGGCTGAGACCTCTGCCATGAAGGTTACCAGCCTCTCATGGGTAAGTCGTGTGGTCCCTATTTGCAGAAAGATAGAGTCCAGAATTCTGCGGGCTATGCCTATCATTCTTTCCCATGCTGTCCCCATGTGAGAGAAGTGAGGTGGGTTTAAAGCCTATGAACAGCCCTGGTCTCTGAGGTATCTCTCTACCCCTTTGGTGTCCATGCTTGAAGGAATATGCAGTTCCCTGACTGCTCCAACAAAGTTAGTGCCTCTGTCTGAGCGGATATTTTTTACGGGGCCTCAGATAGCAATGAAGTGCCTGAGGGCATTTATGAAGCTTGAAGTGTCCATAGACTCAATAACTTCGATGTGCACTCTCTGATGACCATATAGGTGAATATGACTGCCCAGTGTTTGTTGTTTGCGTGACCTCCCCTGCTGTGAGGTGCGACAACAGACCAAGGGCCAAAGACATCAAGGCCAACATTGGTGAAAGGAGGGTCTGGAGCAAGTCTGTCAGCTGGAAGGTTGGCCATTTTTTGTGTTTGTAGCATGCCATGAAGTTTGCGACAAGTAACACATTTAAAGATTGCGTTACTTACACATCTCTTAGCTCCAACTATCCATAGGCCGGCAGCTCATAAAGCTCCTTCTGTGAACAGTCTTCCTTGATGTTTGACGTGGGGGTGATGATGTGATATGATAAAGTAAGCAATGTGGTGGTGACCAGGAACTATTAGAGAGTTTCTCTCATATGATTTTAGGTTGGCTCGTCTTAGACAACCACCTACCCTCAATAGTTTATTTTGATCAAGAAATGGATCAAGTTTTATCAGGGCACTGTCACTAGGAATAGGTTTTCTGTTCAAGATACAGTCGATCTCCTTAGCATAGGTTTCATGCTGTACAGTACGGATGATAAGATCCTGAGACTGCTGGAGCTCTAATGCTGAACCGATCCTTTGACAATGATTCCATCCTTTGCAGTCACAGATGTTTGAGTTACCTTTGAAAGAGTGTGCTATATAGGTGAGACAAGAAATAGCTTGAACAAGTGCCTTCCATTTTGAGAACCTGTTAAATCTATTAGATTTAAGCTTGCAGTCTGAAGTTGCAGTCTGAAATGTCGAGATCTCAGGACGGATTTCAGTATCTGAGTCTGGATTTACAGTTCAATGGTGTCACTCTTAGGAACAGTCTGTTCTGCATTGTACAAGAATGCAGGTCCTGTAAACTATGTTGTGTCTTTAGGGTTACATGCAACAACAGCTCTTGTAGCATGGTCTGCAGGATTATGGCCAGTAGGTACGTAGCACCATTGTGTTGGCCAAGTGGATTTCCTAATCCTCAACACTCTGTTGTTGACGTAAACATAGAAATGTCTGGTCTCATTGTAGATGTAGCATAGCACTACATTGCTGTCAGTGTAGGGCTGGATATCCTTGAGGTCAATGTCCATTTCTGAGGTTATTAGTTCTGCTAGTTCAACAGCTAGTACTGTAGCAAAAAGTTCTAGCTTAGGTACAGTGTGCTAAGGGTGTGGAGCTAGCTTTGCCTTGCCCAATGACGAATCCTACGTGGCATTGTGCTGTAGTGTCCACAGTTCCTAAGTAGGCCACAGCATCTATTGCCTTGATAGAAGCATTACAGAATATGCAAAGGTTTTGGCTCTGTGTCTTTGTAGAGGGTATGGGAGCATATGGGCGTGAAACATGGAGATCAGATAAGACTGATAGAGAGTTCCTCCACTCTACCCAGTTCCTCTTATTAAGGGGTAGCGGGGCATCCCAGTCTCTAAGTAGGGCTTTACCTTGAATTGTCACAGGTGCTGCAAATCCTAATAGATCGTATAGGCTATTAATTGTGGACAAGACACCTCTGTGAGTGAAGGGCCTTTCTTCTCCGTTTATTTGGAAGGTAAAGAAATCAGATTTCAAGTCCCAAAGTAGATCTAGACTGCGCTGTACAGGTAAAGAGTCTGTACCTATATCTAAGTCTCTTAGATCATTAGAATTGTCTTGAGCAGGGAATGCTTCTATTACCTCTTTGCTGTTGGAAGCAATCTTGTGAAGCCTGAGATTGGAACAAGCGAGCATCTCCTTTGCTCTTTTAAGAAGACAGATTGCAGACTCCCTGGAAGGTAAGGATTTTAAACAGTCATCTACATAAAAGTCTTTCTCTACAAATTGTTTTGCATCTGAGCCATACTCAAGTTCACCTTCTTGGGCGGAATGTCTGAGTCCGTAGATAGCGACCGCAAGTGAAGGGCTATTGCCAAAGATGTGTACCCTCATGCGATACTCTGAGATGTCTTTGGAAGGGTCATTATCTCTGAACCAAACAAACCTTAGAAAGTTTCTGTCTTCCACTCTGACCAGGAAGCAATGGAACATGTGTTGGATGTCAGAAGAGAAGAGCCTTGGTGAGAGGGGTAAAGAAGAACCCAAAGATCACTGTGGCTGTGCTCCAGAGATGCAGTCGGGAGATGGGAGAAAGTTGTAAAAAGTCAACCATCACTGAGCCCTCCACCAGTTGGGGCTTTATGGCAGAGTGGCCCGATGGAAGCCTATCTTCAGTGCAAGACACATGAAAGCCCGCATGGAGTTTGCTAAAAAAACACCTGAAGGACTCCAAGATGGTGAGAAATAAGATTCTTTGGTCTGATGAGACCAAGATAGAACTTTTTGGCCTTAATTCTAAGCAGTATGTGTGGAGAAAACCAGGCACTGCTCATCACTTGTCCAATACAGTCCCAACAGTGGCGCATGGTGGTGGCAGCATCATGCTGTGGGGGTGTTTTTCAGCTGCCGGGACAGGACAACTGGTTGCAATTGAGGGAAAGATGAATGCGGCCAAGTACAGGGATATCCTGGACGAAAACCTTCTCCAGAGTGCTCACGACCTCAGACTGGGCCGAAGGTTTACCTGCCAACAAGACAATGACACTAAGCACACAGCTAAAATAACGAAGGAGTGGCTTCACAACAACTCCGTGACTGTTCTTGAATGGCCCAGCCAGATCCCTGACTTAAAACCAATTGAGCATCTCTGGAGAGACCTAAAAATGGCTGTCCACCAACGTTTACCATCCAACCTGACAGAACTGGAGAGGATCTGCTAGGAGGAATGGCAGAGGATCCCCAAATCCAGGTGTGAAAAACTTGTTGCATCTTTCCCAAAAAGACTCATGGCTGTATTAGATCAAAAGGGTGCTTCTACTAAATACTAAGCAAAGGGTCTGAATACTTAGGACCATGTGATATTTCAGTTTTTCTTTTTAAATAAATCTGCAAAAATGTCAACAATTCTGTGTTTTTCTGTCAATATGGGGTGCTGTGTGTACATTAATGAGGAAAAAAATGAACTTAAATGATTTTAGCAAATGGCTGCAATATAACAAATAGTGAAAAATTTAAGGGGATCTGAATACTTTCCATTCACACTGTGTGTATATATATATATATATATATATATATATATATATATATATATATATATATATATAGTGTATGGTGGGGGGAGTGGTGAGGATTGTATGTATGTATGGTGTATGGGGGTGGGTTAGAAGAACCCTTTGAAATCCTGACATACTAAGATCACAAAAACGTACTTTACAAGCTTGTCTCACACCACGATCTCCACACACTTTTCAAAAGAGCAGCAGGGAACACAGGGGCTCTGCCTTCAACCTCACTTCTGTGTCCCTCCTTTAGCCAGCCAGAGGAGAGCACCCGGCAACATAGAGGCTCCGCCTCTGTCTCTGTGTCCCATCTGCAGTACACTGAGCAGATGGAGGCACACGCCGCTGACACTGACAGTGCAGGGAGTAGATAGGGAGGCAGCAGGAGCAGATACCATTGCAGACCCAAACTCAGGACATGGCCGTGGTGGCACAGCTTAGGCAAGGCACGCCACACAAGGAGCCACTGGTGGCTGACAGAGGAGGGTGGCTGACAGAGGAAAGGGGCTGATAGAGGAGGAGGGCTGACAGAGAGGAGGGGGGCTGACAGAGGAGGGGGTAGCTGACAGAGGAGGGGGTGGCTGACAGAAGAGGGGGGTGGCTGACAGAGGAGGGGGGTGGCTGACAGAGGAGGGGGTGGCTGACAGAGAGGAGGGGGACTGACAGAGGAGGGGAGCTGACAGAGAGAAGGGGGGCTGACAGAGGAGAGGAGCTGACAGAGGAGGGGGGCTGACAAAGGAGGGGAGCTGACAGAGGAGGGGGTGGCTGACAGAGGAGGGGGCCAACAGAAAGGAGGGGGCTGACAGAGGAGGGGGCCAACAGAAAGGAGGGGCTGACAGAGGGGGGAACTGACAGAGATTAGGGGGGCCCAGTCCGACAGAGGAGGGGGCTGGCAGAGAGGAGGGGGGTGGCTGACAGGAAGGGAGCTTACAGAGCAGATTAGACCTACCTCAGGAGACAGTGCACACAGCGTGAGGCAGGACTCTGGGAGCAAGCAGAAGGCGCGATTATCCAGCTCCGCCTCAACATGTGACCATCTCCACTGGCCAATCACAGACCCTCATGTCTGCTGCCCCGTACATGACATATTCCGTTCAGCCAATCACAGAGGGCACCCGCAGGGCTCCGAGCGCAGTGATGTCCCGGCACTGTGTGACAGTGATAGCGGGCACGGGATGTGCGGCGCCTCTCGAGATCCGCTGCCACTGTCCACAGGACGGTGGTATTTGTGCCCGGGTTTCCACCCGTCATGTGTCAAAACCCGGACTGTCCAGGTCAAAACCGGACAAGTGGCAACCCTATGTGCTATGTGTTTCAAGTGTGGGTGATGAGCAGCTGCATCTGGTGTAAGAATTTCAGATCTATGGTCAGGGATCTGGTTGCATTCGATAAGAGTTGGCAAAGACCTAACTCTGGATCAGGGCCCCACCCAACAGACAGGAAGTCTGTGCATGGGAGTCAGGTGGACTCTCATTCCTCTGCAGGAGTCAGAGACTGCATGGGGAAGCCAGAGCATTCATGTCTACAGGAGGCAGATGTAGTTTGTGACAGAGCAGCAAGAAGCTGATCGGGAGTAAGCTAGGAGAGAGCTGGTGTGGTGACAGAGGATGGAGGAGGAAAGGTCAGGGGGAGAGAAAGTAAAGTACCATGTGAATAGACTGTAAGGTAACATCAGAGCCGGCCTGCATGTCAATGATTGAGGGAGAGGAGAGAACAGCAAGAGAGGGAACCCCAGAAGCAAAGCTGATAAGGCAAACAGACTAAGGGACACACAGCCTTGCACCTTTGATGTGCTTTTATCGGTGTCACTGCTCTTTGTTGCTCTCCTTCCTCTTTTTCTTTTTTTTTACCCCCATTTCTTCTTTCAACCTCTCTACCCCTCTCATTGAAGATCTTGAAGAGAGAAGAAGAGAGGCAGAGCCACCGTACAGGTGCGTAGTTTCCTGAGAAGCTAGAAAGACGGAAGTAAGTGGAGAAGAAGAAAGGGTGAGTGATAACTTACACCTAAATTGACAAACTCAATGTTTTACTCAGGAATGAACTGCCTATGAAACAGCTTTGAAACGCTTTGAAAATGCCTATGATCTGCTTATAAAACTGCTTTGAATTGCTTAGGAAAACAGTATATGAACTGCCTATGAAATTGCTTATAAATTACATATGCAAAAAGGAGCATAGGTTTGCAGTAGGAACCTGCATGTGACTGGCAGGGGAAACAAGGGGGAAACCACATATGAATATATGAATTTTGCCTAAAACCGCTTATAAACCGGTCATACAAATGCCCATGAATTATCCATGAAACCGTGCCTGAACTGCCCATGAAATTGTTGATGATTTTTTGAACTATCTAGGTTTGGTCTGTGATAAGGTAATTTGTGAACAGTCCTATATATTTCCTATTGAATGGTTTTAAAAGCAGTTTTTCATTGCGTTTGAAGCTACATCTGAACGGTGTATAGAAAATGCAGATGAACAACCTAGAAAACCACTGAAGAACTGTATCTGAAACTGTGTATGAATGGCCTATAAACGGCCTAAAAAGGTTCTAGGGAAAGGTATCTCAGGAATAGCAATATATACCCCCTATTGAATTGTGCCATAAGCAACTATTTAGTCAGATAAAAAAAGAAGAAATAAAAGGGGGGGGGGGCGGTGATAAAGAAGAATCCCATGGATTACTATGTGTACAGCTCTGAAAATCTTTATTAACATTTGAGATCATAGAAGTATACAGTCCTCAGGAAGGTGTGGAAAGTACATCAAGTTGTATCAAGTTGAAAATCAACCTGGGGAGATGAAAAATTTAAAAAACCATGATGAAAGGCAGAACTACAAAAGGCAACGAACCAAAAACTCCAAAAGGAAATGCCAACACATGTACGATGAAAAAGTAGGACGAGAGCCCAAAAAGTCCAGGATCAGATAAACAGCAACAAGGAAATAAAGATAGGAAAAAAGATCCTGGAAAAAAGAAAGGAGAGATATCAGGCCAATCCAAAGAAGATATAAGCACAGAAAGTGAACTTGAAATAAGTAAAATGGAGGGACAAAGAGCAGGTGCCCAAATGCCAACAAAACTGGAAATGATAGACATGTTCATAAGACTAGAGAACTCTATTAAAACAGAAATCTGCACATTACAGGCCAATTTAGGCCAGTTACTGACACGGGTAGAGGAGACAGAAGAAAAAATGGACAAGCAAGCTCAAGAAGTAATAAAGCTAAAAGTACAAGTTAATGATATGAAATTAGAGCAGAGGAGGATGTTATACAAACTAGAGGATCAGGAAAGCCAAAACAGAAGAAGGAATTTAATGATCCGTGCCATACCAGAAGAAAGAGGAGAAGACCTAAGAAAAATAATAAACAAAATATTTAACCCTCTCCTGGAGAATATAGCAGAGGACGGCCTCAAGATAGAAAGAGTTCATAGGATCAGAAAACCTCAAAATATATCAGCAGACTTACCCCGTGATGTTATAGTGAGATTTCAACTATATGAAGAAAAAGCACGAATTTGGGGGAAAATGAGAGGATGACCACCACTAAAATATGAGGGAGCGGACCTCCCAGTTTTTACAGACCTAGTGCCAGAAACACTAGCCAAGCGAAGACTCCTTAAACCCTTACTCGAACAAATGCGAACAAAGAATATTAAATATAGTTGGGGTTTTCCGGCATGTTTAATAGGCCAGAAGGACGTAAGATCAATGAGATTAAAGTTTACAGAAGATCTACAAGAATTTTATAATAAATTAGACTTACAAGCTATCCCAGGATGGGCAGAAGAAGAAATATTGATACAGAAGGAAGACGAACTTTGGCAAAAATCGCACAGTCACTAGGAAGACTTAAAAACAAAGGCAAAATCTAAGATTTACCCTAGAGAATGAATAGAAACAGGTGGAAAGAAAGTGGGATTAGATAGAAAGAGCTCAAGCAGAATGAGCAGAAACATAAGATGAAAGGGGAAAATGTTTTAAGCAAAATAGGTTGGGGTGAGCGTGAGGGAGCACAGAAGGGGAGGGAGGAATTAGTGGGGTCAAAGGGGGATGGAGAGTTGGGACATGTGGATCACTGACGCACTCCCGGCCCACCCATCCCTTTTTGAGATCTGGGGGGGTTGGAGGGGAGGCATGGTCAGAGTCTCACCCCAGGATTAGAGAATCATCAGTGGAGATGGATTGTGTTTCCATCCATTGTTCTAGGGCTGGAACGGGGCCAAAGGGGGTGGGGGTGAGTGGGGATGGTGGGGAGGGCAGGAAGGAGGAGGGTGGGGAGTGTCCAGAGATTCCTATCTATGTGTATGACATCAATCAGATGAATTCTTTCCCTGATAGGTTAGAAAGAGAGTGCTGTGATCTAAGATGACATCAATAAAATGTATATCATATAATATTCGCAGGCCTAATTCGCCAGCAAAGAGGCATAAAATCATAAAGGAGGTTAAACACTATAAAGCTGGGGTAGTGTTCCTTCAGGAGACGCATATCTCCCATGAGACCAATGTAAAGTTGTTTGTGAGGGATCACCCAACATGGTTTTATGGGGATTCTACAACAAGCAGGGCAAAGGCGGTAGCCATTGGAGTGGCCAGAGAGGTGCGGTTCATAGAGGAGGAAAGGATGATAGACCCAGAAGGGCGATACCTCTTCCTAAAAGGAAAACTTTATGAAATGGAATGTACACTGGCAAACATCTATTGCCCCAATAAGAACCCAACTAATTATTATATAATAGTCGAACACAGGTTACTAGAGTCGGTGACTAAGACGAATTTTGAAATAACAACACTGTCAGACCATTCCCCGGTGAGCATGGAAATGAAAATACCAGGTGCCCAAAGACAATTAAATTATTGATTGATTAAATGAAGAACTAATACAGGGTATAGAAGAGGAAGAGAAAATAAAAGAAGAAATAGACCAATATTTTAAAATAAATGACACAAAAGAGATAACGTGGGCCACCCTTTGGGAGGCCCATAATGCCCCATACACACGATCGGACATTCCAACAACAAAATCCATGGATGTTGGCTCCAACTTGTCTTGCATACACACGGTCACACAAATCTTGTCGGAAATTCTGAACGTCAAGAACGCGGTGACATACAACACATACGACGAGCCAAGAAAAATGAAGTTCAGTAGCCAGTGCAGCTCTTCTGGTTGATTCCGAGCATACATGGAACTTTGTGTGTCGGAATTGTGTACACACGATCGGAATTTCCGACAACGGATTTTGATGTCGGAAAATTTGAGAACCAGCTCTCAAATTTTGTATGACGGAAATTCCGATGGAAAATGTTCGATGGAGCCTACACATGGTCGGAATTTCTGACAAAAAGCTCCCATCGAACATTTTCCATCCGAAAAACTGACCGTGTGTACGGGGCATAAGGCCTATATCAGCGGCATCCTGATAGTGATAGGATCAAGGAAAAAAAAGGAAAGGGAAAAAAAATGGAAATATTAATTAAAGAAATCCACGATTTAGAACAGTGGCATAAAAAAAAGATATAAGGGGAGGGGCTCCAGGCACTAGTGATAAAATGGAACAAACTAAAAGACCTATTGGATCAGGAGATGAGGAAGGACTTTGCAAGAAAAAAAATGAAAAAGAAAGAAAGAAAGAAATCGGGGAAACATGTGGCAAGAATATTGAAGAAGAAAAAATCATTAAACTATATATAAAAAATACAGAATAGTACTGGGGAGATAGTATTCTCAACAACAGAAATAGAGAAAGTGTTCCAGAACTATTATGGGTCCTTATATTCAATAAAACAAAAGGGTCATCAAGAAATAGCAAGATCAGAAAAGATAACAGAGTTCTTAAAAAGTGCCAGGCTACCTCAAGTAGCAGAGAATAAGCTAATCACATTAGGAAAACCCATAACAGAAGAGGAGATCAATATAGCATTAAAGGAATCGGCATCGGGAAAAAAGTCCAGGCCCTGATGGCCCTGATGGGTTTACGACTTACTATTACAAATTACCTAAATTATGTTCATATTTGACCAGACTGGGACCAAATTATGAGATGGGAAGAGAAGTCCTGTTGGCCTCAATTACAATTATCCCAAAGGAGGGAAAAGATAGTACACTATGTTCAAGTTAAAGACCAATAACTCTGTTAAATGCCAACACAAAGTTATTCACAAAAGTATTAGCTACCAGGATGAAAGAGTTGATGGTCGACTTGGTGCACGCGAACCAAGTGGGTTTCATCATCAGAGAAGGGAGAGACAAAGAGGTGAGAACTTTGCTCTTACTTCAGAAAATTATAGAGGAAAATACCACAGATCTACTCCTATCGATTGACACTGAAAAAGCGCTCGACAGGGTAGACTGGGGATTCATGATGAACACCTTGGAAGCCATGGGGATGGGCCCAAGGATGGTCCGATGGATTAAAATTATATAAGCATCCTACTGCAAATGTGAAGGTCAATGGACTTTATCTTCCCCTTTTGAGATGTACAACGGTACGAGACAGGGGTGTCCCCTATCACCCCTATTATTTGTACTATCATTAGAACCCCTGCTAGCAACAATAAGGAACAACCCAGACATAAGGAATGAAGATAGGAGAGGAGGAACGCAAAATAGCAGCTTATGCTGACAACTATTATTTTATATTTCTAACCCTAGGATTACAATGCCCAATCTAATGAAGACCCTGAAATATTATGAAGAATTATCAAACTTAAAAATAAATCTTTCTAAAACAGAGATCTTAAATATAAATGTAAATAAACAGGAAGAAAGGTGCTTACAGCAAGAATTTCAGTTCATATGGAAGACAGAACTAAAATATCTAGGAATCAGATTAACATTATCCCCAGGAAAATTATATCAGGTAAACTACATCCCACTATTAAATGAAAAAAAAATGGAAATAAGAAAAATAGCAACAGGGCCCCTCTCATGGATAGGACGAATAAATACTATAAAGGTGGTAATAGTACTGAAAATTATGTACAAATTTCAAATGTTGCCTATACCCCTACCTGAGATATATTTCAAACATTCAAAAATATAATAACTAAGTAAAGTTGGCATAATAGGAACCGAGAATATCATTCTTGGTATTAAGGAGAGATAAAATGCAAAGTGGGCTAAAAGTACCAGACTAATACTAATAAAATACTACAATGCGGTGTTAATTTCACGAGTAATGGAGTGGTCAAGGGAGAAAAATGAAAAAAGATGGGTACAAATCAAGAATGTAATGAGTGATACATGGTTGGATAGAATTATTTGGATCCTTCCTCAACATAGAGCACTGGGTGAGAATACACATGCACTGACACGAAACGTATTTAGAATTTGGGATCTAATACATAAACAAGGTAAATGAAAATATAACTCTCCACTAATATCACTGAAAGAAACAAAGTATTGTAAACCGGGAAAAGGGAAATTGGATAAAAAATGAAAATGAACCACTAAAGGATATAATAGAAAAGGGGAAAATATGCACATTTCAAGAATTAAAACACAAGACAGAGTTGATGGTGATTGATGAATGGCAATACCTCCAGTTGAAACACTTTGTCATGACTTTGCCTCAACCATTAAGACCAGCGGAAGATCTAAGGCTGCTGGAGTGGCTGAGTATGGCATCAAAAAATGGTATATCACAGATTTAAAAAATTCTAATGGCAGAGAAAGAGCTGGAGGCCCCGCCATTCATAAAAAAAGACAATTGGGAAAGAGAATTGGGAACACAAGGAAATAAACATAAACTAGGAAAAAATCTTAGATTGGTACATAGCTCCGTAGTCGACACTAACACAGCTGAGATGAACTATAAATGCATTACAACGTGGTATATAACCCCAGATAAAATAAGTAAATATCAAACAGGGAAATCACCATATTGTTGGCGGGGATGTAAAGTAGAGGGACAGGTGGCACATTTATGGTGGGATTACCCTAAAATAAAAAGTTATTGGAAGGAGATCTTACAGTTAATAAAATAAATTACCAAAAGAGAGATATTGGAAGAACCATGGATGTGCTTATTGCATGGGATAGAAAGTTCAATAAAACAATATAAAGAATTTGTGATACCTCACCTAATCAATGCAGCTAAAAGTCAGATACTAAGATACTGGCAAGAAACAAAAAGCCCCACAATAAAAGATTGGTTCGGAAGGGTAGAAGAGACACATACCCTGGAATATTTGAGATACTGTGGAGAGGAGGGAATAGAGGGAATGATGAATAGATGGAAAGATTGGAAGGTGTTTAAGACGACGATGAGATATGTATGTGGAGGTTGTAGGAGGATAAGACAGGGTAAAGTGGGAGAACTGGGAGAAAGGGAGAAAACTCAGATAATGGGATGGATGGGGACGGACAGAGAAGTGGGGAGAGCAGGGGGGGTGATGTAAAACACACATACTAAATGTAATCATGTTGAATTTACGGAATTTGTTTTTGTATGTGGATATAATTAACATAAATAATAAAAAAATAAAAAAAGAAGGACCAGGATTTTCCTTGGAAACACATGGTGCAGACTTAGCTGGCTCCCATGCGGTCTGTCCCAGTGGAGAAAGTGAAAGAAACTTGTAGTAGGAAGTGGAGCTAGTTCCCAGTGATATAACAGGAAATATGTAATAAACCATAGGACACTGCCCATCAGTGATCTTTTGTTAGAGTGCATATAGTGGACAATGTTGGTATTGCAGGTTCAGAAGATATTTTTACTGATAGGCCTAAGGCATGACACTCCCCCGTCTTGTATTGTCAGATGCTACTATTTATTCCTCAGATGACAACAATAAAATTAGTTCAGAAACTGGTCTGAGGAACAACTTTGTCTCCTTGTTTCTATGAATCTTGACTTCCACTTTTCTGACCTTTCCATCCTCACTTGGAAAGGTGTTGGTGATGAGACCCAAAGGCCACTCATTCCTTTGGGAATGACAGTCCTTAACAAGAACAAGGTCTCCTCCTTTTAGGTTGGCTTGTTGTCTTGCCTTTTATTATGTGGCTGTAAAGTGGAGAGGTATTTCTTCCTTCACCTGTTCCAGAAAGTATTTGACAGACTTTGTACTTGTCTCCACTGGAGCAATTATAAGTCTTTAGTGGTGAAATTCCCGTGGGGAGCACTGATTACTCCAGTTTTCCATGTAAAGAGTGCTGCTGGTGTGAGTAAAACAAAGCTTGTCTGGGTTATCTGAGACTGGAGTTAGAGGTCTGGCATTGATGATGGCTGAGACCTCTGCCATGAAGGTTACCAGTCTCTCATGGGTAAGTCGTGTGGTCCCTATTTGCAGAAAGATAGAGTCCAGAATTCTGCGGGCTATGCCTATCATTCTTTCCCATGCTGTCCCCATGTGAGAGGAGTGAGGTGGGTTTAAAG